>NC_080738.1:5307336-5339836 GCF_019097595.1 Hemibagrus wyckioides | reverse complement strand
GAATCTAAGTAAATCAGAGTGAATTTGAATGAATCTGAGTAAATCAGAATGAATCTAAATGATTCTGAATGAATTTGAACGACTCTGAATGAATCTAAATGATTTTGAATGAATCAGTTAGATTCAAATTACTCAAAACAGCTTTAAATGACTCAAGTTAATGAATTTCAACATATTTCTTTACTGTGTGTGTGTGTGTGTGTGTGTATGTGTGTGTGTGTGTGTGTTCATCCACCGTGCTCTCTCCTGGTGACGATCTCTCATCCGTCTTCATCACAGAGAATTGAATATCAGCTGGATCCGCTCGAACAGAGGTCTGAGGGACACAGAGGACATTAGAACTTTCTTTTCCTTTTACTTTCCACACACACACACACACACACACACACACCTGTCTAATGGTGTCTCCTTCGTGATTGCTGACTGTTATATTGTGATCCTCGCTGCCCAGTGCTAACAGGTTCTGAGAACTCCAGCAGCCACATGTGATCCTTTTAGTGTGTTTACCTACACACACACACACACACACACTCTTCAGTTTGTACAAATTATAGAACAATGTTACAAATTCACATTTTGTGAAATGAATCGGAGTCACTGAAATGAATCATTTAAGGAATCAAATGACTCAGGTCATTAAAATGAATTTTTTATGGTGTAGATATTATTTTATTTAATTATTTTTACCCAGCACTGGAATCTTGCGGGATGTTTGCTGGTTATAAATGAGCAGATTTCCTTTAGACGTCCCGATCGCCAACAACGGCCCCGTTTTGGACCACAGCAGAAAAGACAGCTGATCTCTAAACATAATCAAGAGCACCAAAACTCATCAGTAAAGAGATGGAGAAGGCCTGGCCTCTCTATCCGTCATTCACAGTGAAAGGGGGCGTGGTAACTTAAGGCACTCCATATTCGTATAGCAAATATTATTCATTTATAAACACAGGTTTTCATCACACACACACACACACACACACTTACACGGATCTCATGCCGCTGTCCAGCTGTGACGTCTTATTGACGTTGGCGTCCCACAGGTGAATGGAAGTGGATTTTTCCGCAATGACGGCCAAAGTGTCTCCATCTTTATCCCAGTCCAAAGAGACGCACCTCCTAGACACACACACACACACACACCTATTATCCCTACAGAGTCAATCACAAAAAACCCGGTTCATGCAGATGTTACAGATGTGCCTTCATACCCAGGGAGATTCATCTCGTTCATCTTCTGTCCATGGCGGTCGAAGATCTTCACGGAGTTGTCTGGGCTAAAAGAGTTTATTAAGGAGGGATAAGTGAATAAAAAAAATGTGAACATGTCAATGAATCGGATTTAAACGATTCCTTACCCAGCAACAGCCAGATAATTCCCTAAAGACCTCTGCCATCTGTACTGCAAACATGAGCCACTCCAGGCTTTTTCAGAAAGAGTGAAGACCCGCTGAAAAAAGGAACAAATAATAATAATAATAATAATAATAATAATAATAATAACAACACAACAACAATAATAAAAATAACAATAACAACAATAATAATAGTAACAATAACAACAACAATAATAATAATAATGATGATGATAATAATAATAATAATAATAATAATAATAATAGAAGCCCAAAGGTTAAGAAGAAGACACAAAAAAACCCTTAGTATTCCTGTTAGTGAGTTGCACACTAATACTAGCTTACTCAGTAGTACGCTAGTATTCTCTAACAGTTAACTAGTCGTGCATGCTAATTAGTACACAAGCTACCACGCTCCGTTGTGTTTATTAGCAAAGCTAGCTCCGTTAGCTGGAGATTTTTCAAGCAGCTGCATCGTCCGAGGTGCCAAAAAATCCAAACACCCCTAAACTACTAGCGACAGAATTAATTCATATAATTCTTTTTATATGAAAGACGTCTGTTCGCTTTATTAAAGAGCACGCGCTACAAACCTTCATTTTCCACAAATAAGCGCATAACAGAGAAGTTTCTTCTTCCCAGAATGCCTCGCGGCCACGCGTCTGCGTCTCCCTTAGCGACTGTGACACGCTGCTCGAGCTCCGTGCCAGAAACACAGACTCGTACTGCGCATGCGCTAAAATGCGCTAAAACGTATTTTTATTTTATTTATTTTGTTATTTATTTATTTATTAATTATAAGTACAAAACAAGACGTGTAGGGCAAATATAAAACCATGCCGTACCGTTTAAAGTAAGACAACAAAACATAAAATGAACAAATATGAAACAAAACAAATAATGCATTTAAATAAATAAACAAACAAACAAATAAATAAATAAATACCATGACAAAAAATGCTATATAAGGGCAGTTACATAAATTTTAAATGCTTTAGAATTTTTTTTTCTTGTTTTCAGAAGTTTCTTATTTTGTGGTTTCGTATTAAAAAGCGTTTCTAAATATATTTTCAGATCAGTTTTATAAAAGGTAATATATGAAGTATACGCAGTTTTTTTTATAATACAATAATATAATATGATGTTATAATGCATTAAAAACCTAATGAAACCATTTTTCGCACATGCGCAGTACAAATCGTGTGCACAGAACGGGTAGTGTTAGAAACAGCCGATCAAATCACGCAGATTTTACAAATTAAACCCACCCGTATTTGGGTAAATCCCGCCCCCAAGCTATGATTCGTGAGTTCGTTAGCGGGGACGATTGAGCGCCTTCCCAATTGTCCAATCAGAGAAAAAGATGTGCTTGTTAGCCAATCACAGTACAGTAGGCGGGATTTGAAAGAACCGACTTAGAAAATAATGAATTATAAATTTTAATTATGCATTAAAGTAGTAATTTAGACCAAAATTAAAAGATTTTCTTTTTTTTAAAAAATCCCTCATATCCCAAATGTGTGTGAACAAGTAATGTTTCTTATCTGAAATCTGAAACTTTAGTTGTTCACTGAAGCTGTGAATCTAATGCCGCCATCTTTTGCTCATCTTGTGTGTACATCTGTACTAATTACACAGGATGATGTGATAATTATTCGTACCCAGTGGTCACTACACCCACTGTATAGTTCACTAAACACGTCTCCAGTTACTGACTGCAGTCCATCAGTTTCTATACAGACATTTTTCAGCTCATCTTGAGCCTCACCATGACTGAAGCATCTTAGCTAGGACTAACTGTTTAGTTGTGGACCAAATTAGTTTTAAATCCTTCCACATCATTATTCAAAAAAAGTAGATGACCAGTGCATGTGAAAGAGAAGAGTATGTTGTTGGGATATCTGAGGTCCTTCATTATCTTCCTGGCCACGGTCCAGCACGCTTGCTGTATAGGGAGCTCGGTGCAGATGGTATGCTCGGCTGACCGCACCACCCTCTGGAGAGCTTGCCCGTCCTGGTGATATTTCCAAACCTGGTGCAGGTGTAGAACATCTTTAGCACCTTTAAGCGTCCGAGATGGTATAGACGCTGCCGGGCTTTCTTCACCAGGGTGTTGACGTGACAGGTCCTGCATGATGTGAACACCCAAGTACCGGAAACCGTCCACTTTCTCCACTGGGGTCCCAGTGATAATGAAGGGCTGGTAGTTTGTACTGAAGTCCATTATCAGCTCCTTAGTCTTGCAGACGTTCAGGAGGAGATTGTCGTCCTGGCACCATGTCTCCAGGTTTATCAAATCTGTGAAAGTTTAGTTAACATTGGAAGGAGTCTCCAGTGTCAGTGTGTTGGACTAGTCATTAAAAGAGAGAAGGCTTTGGACACTTTGGTTTGAGTTCAGCTTTCTTACACTTTATTAACGTCAAAAGTTACAGTTATAACAGACATAGAAAAACCGAGAGTTCCTTTACCAGTTTATTCCTTTATATATACATACACACACACAGAAAACATTGTAGAAAAACTGACATACAGATGATAACGTTGCGATAAAAACAGATACACAGACAAAGATTATTTGAAATTATTGTGCGATATAAACGCATGTTCATATCTGCCGTCTCTTGCTCCGGCTTTTCCTCACGACCGGAGACTGTACGTTCCACTGCCTTGGTGCTGGAGCTCTTTAAAAAGGGAAAGAGTTCATATTTTTAGTCGAGTGAATACGAGTTTAGTTTTTTTTACGGCAGATCATATCTTTATGATGTTCTGCATCATTTCTACACAACGTCAAAACTTTCTTTAGCTCTAAAATCTCTTTTTTTTTATGTCTACTGAGAGACTTACTCGTGCTCAGGTGACATCAGATGGAGGACGTTCTCGCTGCTCTTGCCTGCGGAACGGAAAACGATCACAGATACGTTACGTCACGGCAAGAATCGGAGCATCAGCAAACACAACCTCGGTTTAATAAACTCAGTGTAGTTAAAGATAGAATTACCAGCAGCTCCGTCGTAGCAGATGGCACTAAATTGCTCGCCAAAGGTCACTTCATTCATGCTCTCTACACAGAAACACACAGCAAAGACAAGACACTCTGATCAGGCTGCGTCCGGATTGGCTGTAACTAGAGCTAATGAACGTAGAATAAATTCCAATGAAATGTCCAGGATGTCCTACCCTGTGGAGTACTGATCGCTCTCCCGTCATAAACTCCTTTTGCAGGTCCTGTAGAAAAAAGCCCAACATTACTGATGATGGTATACACGAGAAATAAAAACCTGCTGTTTAATCGGAAAACAATCAATTAAGCTAGACCACGATTCTTCACATAATAAGATAGAAATCCAACAGTCTTGATGAGAAGGTTTACCTGAACTCATGGCACTGCGGGAAGGTCTCTGTCCAACAGGGGTCAGAATTCCAGCGAAGGTACGCCGCCTATGAGGAAAACACAAACACACACACACACTCTCATCAGACTCACAATAAAACAGGCATTACAGAGCCAGGTGAAGTGAAGAAGACTGATGATCTCCTCATCATGGCACCTGTTAGTGGACATTTTCTGAACATTTTGTCCTAAAGTTGATGTTAGAAGCAGGAAAAATGGACAAGCGTAAGGATTTGAGCTCTGTGTTTGACGAAGGGACAAATTGTGATGGCGGATAGATGACCGGATCAGAGCATCTCCAAAACTGCAGCTCTTGTGGGGTGTTCCCGGTCTGCAGTGGTCAGTATCTATCAAAAGTGGTCCAAGGAAGGAACAGTGGTGAACCGGCGACAGGGTCATGGACGGCCAAGACGTGGGGAGTGAAGGCTGGCCCGTGTGATCCGATCCAACAGATGAGCTACTGTTGCTCAAATTGCTAAAGAAGTTAATGCTGGTTCTTATAAAAAGGGGTCAGAATATACACAGTGCAGGACGGGTCAGGGCTGTTTCGGCAGCACCAACACGATATTAAGCAGGTGGTCATAATGTTATGGCTGATGGGTGTATTTATACTAGCTTTGTGTAGGGTACATCGATGATTATTATTGTTTTTAATAACGTTCAAGTGACGTTAGCAGTACAAACTCCGGTCTCTGCATCGCGGACATGTCGAGTAGGATGGGTGTATGTGGAGACGGGCGTTACCTGAGTGTGTCTGCATTTTGTGGTGTGTTTGCGGGTCTCTGTGCAGACTGAGGAGGCAGAGGTGTGGTTCTGACACCTGGAGCTGGAGACGCAGCGCTGCTACCCTGAACATACACATGACATAACATAACGTACACGTGACATTACAGGTGTGGAAATATGTGTGTGTGTGTGTGTGTGTGTGTGCCCACATTATTTCTGGGTGACAGAGTGAAACTGCTAAGCCGCTGCTCCAACTCCTGCTGCTCCTGCTCTTTTTGTTTCTCAAACATCTTCAGGTTGTACTCCACTTCTGCAGCCAGCTGCTCATCTGCTGCAAAGACCTCCTTCACCTCAGAGCGATAGTCCTGCATGGTCACCTAACACACACACACACACACCATAAATCCCTAATGTCTAATTAATACCAACCACTCTACCATCGTTGACCCTTTAACCCTGTCCCCTTTTACCTGCAGGTAGGCCATGAGGTGTTTGAGCACGGGCGAGCGTTTCTCCTCCAGCATGTTCTTCAAGGCGATGACCATGGGGATCATGTTCTCCACAAAGTTCTTTTTCTGCACCTGCTCAAGCAGAACACGCTCGGATTCAACCACAGATCTGAGATCAGACGTCCTGCTTAATATAGGAACTAGAACCTAGACCAGTTTTAAAGCTCTGTGTGTGTGTGTGTGTGTGTGATTGCAACCTGAGAGACGAGCTTTTTCTGCAGGACGGCTTTAGCGGCAGCCATCTCGTCGTCGGGTACGTCGTCGTTGGGTGAAGGGCCACTCATGGCGGTCAGCTTGATCTCCTTCAATGACAGGACGTCGAACACGTCAGCCAGCAGCTCGGCGCCTTCGGAATCTAAAGGCAGCTCCGAGTCCACGAAGCACGCTGTAGGCGATGCACAAGGTGAATCCTCGACTCTGAGATCTAATACACACTTCATATCCTTTTACACACACAGAGCTTACCAAGAACGTCCTGGCTGATTCTGGAGGTAATATTAAAACGCTGCTCGTCTGTGAAGTGTTTCAGGAGGAATCTGTAGATTCTGAATCGTTTGCCCTGGTTCTTCTGGCCTTTGAGAGAAAACCTGGTTTTCTCACTGACCACACACACACACACACACACACACACACACACACACAGCATCAGACACACGCGAGATGAAAAACATTTTAATGAATCATTTCATCTTGATTCATTCCAATTGATTCAGATTCACTTACATGTGTTCAGATTCATTTAGACATCATGAATCACCTGATTCTTCTTAACTGATCTATGAAGTGATTCAGGTTTCGATTCATTCTGGATGTGAATGATTCATTCCTGTTCGTTTCGATTGTTTCACTTCGCCCAAATCTAAAGCAGACAACTACTACTAATTGTGTGTGTGTCGTAATAATGTGCTTATGTATCTCTGCCTTGACCAAACGATTCACTGATTCAGTGTTTAATTAAAACGCTCTCAGCTCACTCACCTCTCTGTCTGTGGGAACCTGTTGTACTTCTTGTGCTTCTCGTAGGCGTTGAAGTGGAAGATGCACTCGATGAAGTGCTGAGAGAACATCAGCGGGTTCTTCTTCAGCAGCAGGTCCACCAGGCAGTACTCGCAGAGGCTTCACAGCGGCAACAAGAACACAATGAGAATCTAGTGACTTGTAAAAAAAGGGATGAATGAAAAGTCCTGAAGACCTACTCTGCAATGGAGGGATCTGGGTCCACCAGGACGGCCGCGAATCGGAAGAACAGAGATCCTTTCCATTTGACAAACTCCTCCTGGAACAGACACCTACAGTGTTACGGTCTTAAACGTGCTGCATATATTAGGCGCGCTCATTAGCTCTTTATACCTGCAGCAGATTGGTGAGCATGATGAGGCTCTGCTCTCTGATGAGCGCCTCTGTGTCTCTGAGGCAGGCTGAGATGTTGTTGATGTACCGGCTCAGCGTGTTGGGGTAGCGCACGCACAGATCACACAGCACCACGACCACGTTGCTGCGCACCGCTAACTCGGTGCCAACCTCAAGCTCGCGTGCAAATGCAGGAATGTAGCGCGCCATCAGCCCCTCGTGCTGCAGGCACAGCTTACCTGAAGAGAGAGAGAGAGAGAGAATGAAGGGTAGTCTGGTTTTTAAATAAGGTTCCAAGGTTTTGGGACCGGTGTGCATCATACCTAGCGTGATGACTGCGTGAGCTCGTACCACTGTCGGCATGGAGGACGGCTTAAACTGAGAGAGAGGCTGACTGGCTGGTAACTCTGCACCTTCTCCAGCCACTGGAGGAACATCACACACACACACACACACACACACACCATACAGTTAAGAAAGAATATGCAAAACAAATGTAACTACAAATGGATGAAAGGAATAATGAACGCACTAGGTTGCTCAGAGGTGGTGAGAATGGACTGAACCAGGAGGAAGACTCGCTTTTGCACTTTGGCAGGGCAGTGTAGAGAGGCCACGCCCAGAGTGTACAGGTGTTTCACCTGAGAGAGAGAGAGAGAGAGAGAGAGAGAGAGTGTGAGTGAGTTAGAGAGAGAGTGAGAGAGAGAGAGAGAGAGAGAGAGAGAGAGAGAGAGAGAGAGGGAGAGAGAGCGTGAGAGAATGAGAGAGAGAGTGAGAGAGAGAGAGTGAGAGAGAGAGTGAGTGAATGAGTGAGAGAGAGAGTGATTGAATGAGTGAGAGAGAGAGTGATTGAATGAGTGAGAGAGAGAGAGTGAATGAGTAAGAGAGTGAGTGAGAGAGTGAGTGAGTGAGTGAGAGAGAGTGAGTGAGAGAGTGAGTGAGTGAGCGAGCGAAAGAGTGAGTGAGTGAGAGAGAGAGAGTGAGTGAGTGAGTGAGAGAGAGAGAGAGTGAGAGTGAGTGAGTGAGTGAGTGAATGAGTGAGAGAGTGAGAGAGTGAGAGAGAGAGAGAGAGTGAGAGAGAGAGAGTGAGTGAGGGAGAGAGTGAGTGAATGAGTGAGAGAGAGAGAGAGAGAGAGAGTGAGTGAGTGAGTGAGAGAGAGAGAGAGAGAGAGTGAGTGAATGAGTGAGAGAGTGAGAGAGAGAGAGAGAGAGAGTGAGTGAGTGAGTGAGAGTGAGTGAGTGAGTGAAAGAGTGAGAGAGAGAGTGAGTGTGAGAGAGAGAGAGAGTGAGTGAGACAGAGAGAGGGAGAGAGAGAGAGGGAGAGAGAGAGAGAGAGAGAGAGAAAGAGAGAGAGGGGTTAGCTGATGTGGAAAAAACCTAACACACCGTGGGGCTTCCCATGGACTGGTGGTGAATAGAATAGTTTAAAGGGGAAATAAGATTATTTGCTAAATAAAGTAAACATGTAAGGTGGAAGACAAACTGCAGCTCTAGTGCAAAAACAACAAGAAAAAACACTGAAACCAAGTACACTGACCAGGCATAACATTATGACCACCTGCCTAATATTGTGTTGTTTTGTTAAAACAGCCCTGACCCGTCCTGCACTGTGTGTTCTGACCCCTTTCTATCAGAACCAGCATTAACTTCTTCAGCAGTTTGAGCAACAGTAGCTCGTCTGTTGGATCGGATCACACGGGCCAGCCTTCTCTCCCCACGTCCACCCATGACCCTGTCACCGGGTCACCACTGTTCATTCCTTGGACCACTTTTGATAGATACTGACCAATGCAGGCCAGGAACACCTCATAAGAGCTGCAAGAGTTTTGGAGATGCTCTGATCCGGTCATCTATCCGTGACAATCGGTCTTATTCACTTCACCTGGCTCTGGTCATAATGTTATGCCTGATCGGTGTACATCTTAAGTGATGAACTAGGAGAAGTATAAAAATGTAGATTTTGTCTTACCAGCAGATCCTCATTTAGATTCTCTGCCCCTCTCTCGTTTAAGAGGACGGTGGACAGGTACTCCTCACACACAGACACCAGCTCTCCACAGAACTGGTTCAGGAAGTTCTTTAACACATACACACACAGAATGAATGAAAAGTGTGCGACAATGGCAGTTTTTTGAATACGACACTAGTGTGTATTGTTACCATGGTGTCCTTGATGTTGTCGGATTGTCCGAGACTGAACATAGCGTCCACGCTGGCGCTGATCACCTCCAGGGGTAGATTGAAGCCCTTCAGCCAAGCCATCAGATCATCTATACATAAACAAACAAACACACTTATAACACTTCATTACTCCATCACTTCATGTACATATTATTATGTCATTTAAGCACTCACCGATGATCCTGCTTTTACTTTCATCATTGATATTATCTGCAGTGTGACCAAGGACAGTCAGAATGTGGCAAGTTGTAGCCACATCACCAACCGGAGACCTGTCAGACATCCGATATTCACTCCTTTAATCTTTAATATAACGTGGCTGATCAGTTATGTTTACGCATGAGGACGAGTGCTGACGTTTTATTAACAACCTAATATATGTAGGATTAAGAAGAGCTAGAGCGCCTCCCCACTGACCCATTACATCAGGTCATGTTGAGCCCCCTCCCCCCCCCACACACCCCAGCCCAGTCCACGTGTACATGGTGTGCGAGTGCTGACCTGAATGTGTGATCCCAGGCCTCCAGAATTGTGCCCAGGTTAAGCTTAGTGCAGCAGCCGGCCACTTTGGCCAGCAGCAGCCACGCGGCTGGGGCCTGTTCACGCTCCGTGTGCCAGATCAGACTGTTCACCAACAAAGTGGAAAACTTCTCCTGTCTCGACCACACACTGAACGCCTTACTGAAGTATCGCCTGCAGAGAGAGAGAGAGAGTTAAAGAAGAAAGTACAGAGATAGAGGGGGGGTTAGAATAGAATGCAGAGATAAACACAGAGAGAGAGAGAGAGAGAGAGAGAGAGAGAGAGAGAGAGAGAGAGAGAGAGAGAGAGACGAAGCACAGATATAAACACAGAGAGAGAGAGAGAGAGAAAGATAGTTAAGGAAGCACAGAGATAAAGAGAGAGAGAGAGAGAGAGAGAGAGAGACAAAGAGAGAGAGAGAGAGAGAGAGAGAGAGAGAGAGAGAGAGAGAGAGAGAGACAAAGAGAGAGAGAGAGACAAAGAGAGACAGAGAGAGAGAGAGAGAGAGAGAGACAAAGAGAGAGAGAGAGACAAAGAGAGAGAGAGAGAGAGAGAGAGAGAGACAAAGAGAGAGAGAGACAAAGAGAGAGAGAGAGAGAGAGAGAGAGAGAGACAAAGAGAGAGAGAGAGAGAGAGAGAGAGAGAGGTAAAACCTCACCCGAGATCCTGACACTTATCACACATTAGCCTCAGCAGGTCCCAGGCCACTGTCTGGGAGGCGTTGTCATGGCGATAGCTTCCGTGACTTTTGATGTGAGTGATGATTTTGTCGTTGAGGCACTCGAGAGCTTTCTCCTGTACGGAACTCTCCGAGTCCATCACTGCAGGAACCACGCCCCTCAGCCACGCCTCCTGCACCTCTGTGCTGTCGGGTAGTGCCTACACACACACACACACAGAGTTAACAAAAGCCAAAACACAGCTTTGTAGTCCAATAACTAATACTTTTAGTGCCTAAAGTTTGATATTTTAGTTCAACAAATAATAAAATGTGAACATTTTAAAGCTTCTGTACAAAATTTACTAGAATAGAATAGCAGGTAGAATAGAATAGAATAGCACCCCCACCCCCCACCTGAATAAACATAAACAACTCACTGTGAGGAGATCCATGAGACACTGCATGGCTTTCTTCTTCACGGATACAGCTGGGTCTCGACAGCGCTCGGAGAGGATGGCCAGATTCTCCGGACTACATGTGATCACGCCGTGCTTCAGGAGGCTCATTATAGTCTTCACACACACACACACACACACAAAATGAGATTCTAATTCACTGCAAATGTTAAAAGACAATCAACGTGTGTGTGTGTGTGTGTGTGTACCTCGAGGGCACATTTCCTGACGTTGGTTTTGGGGTCACTCACACGCTGTTTGAACAGAGCCAAGGTTTCCTGATCTAAAAATTCAGAAAGATTTATAGTCTCCGCTCATGCAAGACTGTGGTGCAGTTGAGCTATGGTGTGTGTGTGTGTGTGTGTGTGTGTGTGTGTGGACTTACACTCGATATCGGTAGCGTCGCGGCTCATGCCGTCGTCTGTGCTGTGGTGACTCGTGCTCTTGTGCTTGGTCAGCTCGATGGTGCGGAAGGTCAGGGCTGTTTTTTGCACCGTCTCCCGTCTTTTTAGAGTCTCTGGGGAAAACAAACAAAAGCAGATAAATCTTATGAGATGTTTTTAGGATCATAAGTATAATGTAATAGCTCCGATAAAGAATAAAGAGGAAGCAGAAATGTTATTGCTTACGCTCGGAGCGTCCGGTCTCCATTGTGGTCTGTGAGCCAGCTGAGAGAGAGAGAGAGAGAGAGAGAGAAGTATAAAGATCTCACTCAAATAATCTTGAAACCTTTAACAGAGGGGTAGATAACATACTAGTGGATGAGGAAGAGAAGAGCTCGTGAATCCACTTGGTGGCGTTGTGACTGGGCAGCTCTAGGCACTGGGCGAGGCAGTGCATGGCGTGCGCTCTGACCGTTGGCGAGACGTCAGAACGGCGTCCGTACACCACGCTGCGCACCAGGAAACGGTGAGAGAGGTATCCAGCCAGATCCGCTTCGAGCGTCTCGTCAGCCTCACGTTCCTCCTGCGCTAGCAGCACCATGGCTACGTCCAGAGCGAACATGCGGAACGCCACCTGCAGGCGCAGAGAGGATTTCAGCCAGCGTTCAACACTAAACACTAAATGTACAGAGTTCCCGTTACTCACCCTGATATTTAAAGAATAGTTATAAAGCCACTTGACAAAAGTGGCATAATTCTCGCACGGCATCTTAGTCACCAGCTTCCCGATAGCTTGAGCACCGCTAGTACGATATTCTGCCTTCTCCACCATCTGAAACACACACACTCTCTAGTCACTTGTTCCATGGCTTTATATATTTATTAATAATTATTATTAGCGACTCCTTGTTAATGCACCTGGTGACAGATGTGCTGTATGAGGATCTTCAGCAGGGGCAACGTGGCCTCGGTCTGTTCGTCCACAAGATGGCTGCAGAACACACACAGGAGAAACTTTATTCATTAATTCATTTATATATATATATATATATATATATATATATATATATATATATATATATATATATATATATATATATATATATATATATATATATTCTCCAATATATAATATATATATAAAAATTCTCCAATAAAAATCTAATAGAAATTACAATAAGTTAATGAATATAATATATAAATATATAATTTATAGACTGATATTTTCTATTTATTTTTAAATATTTTCTACTGTATTTTTAGGCAGTTTAAATATTTTAAAATGTAGAAAATTTAGAATAAAATCAGCTTCTTCCAATTAATAATCCAATCCTAGTATAAATAAATAAATAAATAAATAAATAAATAAAGTTATAATTATCATTACATTTTTTCCCCCCGCAATATCAATATAACATCTAAACGTTATTTCTTACCTGATGAAGAGGATGGCCTGGTCTCTGGCGTTGCAGACGGCCTGCGACGGGGCGAGGAGACTGGGCTTAGCTCTCTCCTTCTTCATCATCAGAATGACGTACAGCATTTGGTGGAAGACACGCCGGCGACACTGAAGACAAAAACATTTATTCAACAAACTCGTCACTGATTCCTTCACGTGGATTCCAGTCCAGTTACAAAGTCTGAAAGCTATAAGAGAATATTCTAGACACACACCTCGTTTCCTTCACCGTGATTGGAGGAGCAGAGCAGCCAGAGGCCATGGAAGGCGAGTTCAGGAAGGCTCTGCAGTTTGTTCACGTCACTGATGACAAAACAAAAGAAAATCCATTACAATGTAAGGACATAAACTGACCAATCAGGAGTAAACACAGTTACTTATAGGGAATTGTACTGAATGCTGAAAGGTGACACTGACCGTTTCTCAGAGAAGGACAGCTCTCCGATGACTGGCTCGAAGTTGGTGAGTTCGGTGAATAACTGCAACAACCATTAAAAGATCAGAAAATAATAATCAGAGAGAAATCAGGAAGAAAAGACAGGACATATAGTCAGTTAGAGGTCCCGCCCATATCCATAAAGCTCCGCCCCCCAGGATTTACATATATAAAATGACCGAAGGGCTTTTTGAGATTCCTTAAACTTCAAGTCAAACCTTGTGAACATGAGCAGCTTAGCCGCTGAACCATCAGTGCTCTTTTTTTCTTGTGTCCAGCAATCTAATCTAAAGCTTACTGGTGAGACCAGCTGACCCGGAGTACCCCTCACTACTGAACCACTGACCCCTCAGTACTGACCCTCACGCAGCTATCGGCACTCTGCGGTTTGTCCCTGAGCGAAAACTTCTCCAGCAGCTGGAGCAGCGTCCGGACGAGTCCGACCACGTCCTCGCGCATCCCCAACAGATCCTGAGCTGAAAAATACACCTCCTCGCCTTCTTCATCCTCATCCTCCTCATCGATCTCCATCTGGAAGAGGAATGCTCACGATCACATGTCTTTAATCTCTTTAAACAAATCTTACATTAATATACGTTTGTCCAATACTGTATTATTGGTTGGAGAGGGAGAAATAACATTGAGCAATCATTTTTCTTTAGCTCCGCCCCAAATGTCTGGGATGACACACCTCCTCCGAGACTTTCTTTGGAGGTTTGGCCCGTTTCCCGCTCTTGCTGTCGCCCTGCAAACTCTTCAGCGTATCCTTCTTGCGTTTCTTCCCCGAGCTCTTCGGCCAGCACTTCAGCACCACGTCCAGGCATGTGTCGAACAGGATCTGATGGAAGACTTTATTGGCTACGCTGCCTGTAAAACACACACACACCCTGAGCCCTATTTGGACGGGATTAACTTTCCTAAGGTCTAACAGGACCTACTGAGACTCACCTGGGATTCGGAGAAGCAGCAGATAGAGCGATGCCGCCTGCAGGCTGTGACGTCTCTGCTCTGCGCTGGACGATTTGGCTTTGGCGCCGAGGATGAAGCAGGCCAGCACGGCCACCAGGGACTTCACCGACACGCCGTTTTCTCCGAACAGCTTCCAGACGCTCTGGAGACAAAACGGAGACATCTGACATTACACCGGAAGATCAGGACACTCGACGATTCCATTGCTTCACAGAGCCTCACGTTATACCTGAGTGCTGTCGTCTTCGGCGGAGAAGGGCAGCAGCTGCTTGTAGACCTTCTTAAATACATTCAGGTCTTCTTTGATTTCCTCTTCGATAGAGGAGTCGAGAGGCTCGGCGTCCGTGAACTCGCAATCCCACACCACATCCACCCAGACTGGAGAGAGGACACACACACAATATTTATTTTTATACACTTACTTACTTTGTAGATTTTTTAATTATTGTGCTTTTCCTCTTTATCACACCTTTATTTGTTGTTGTTTTTTCCTTTCTTAATTATGTCTTAATTATTTACTGTTCTTTTAATCTTCACACTGTACAGCAATAGGAGGATTTTTAAATGTGATTTATTATTATTATTATTATTATTATTATTATTATTATTATTATTATTATATAATATTATTTATTATTATGACAAATTATTTTTATTAGAATTATGGCTGGCTAACCTGTATTTTATATTAGTAATATTATTATTATTAATAATAATTTCACTTAGAAAAATAGAAATAAAAATCATTTTATTAAAACCTCCTATTGCTGTACAGTGTGAGGTTTAAAAGGAAACACTAAATAAATACCGAAATATTCAAATAGCAAAGTAAATAATAGATAATCATTTGTAAATATTTTTAATGTTAGAATATTAATTACATTATTATTCATTTTTTTATTATTATTAATTAATGTGATTTATTACTATTAACATTATTATTATTATTATCATCGAATAATATTATTTATTATTATGAATGGGACTGATTTAAAAAAATAACCTGTATTTTTATATTATTAATTAAATAATTAATAATAATTTTACAAATATAAAATTAAAATAATTTTATTAAACATATTGCTGTTCAGTGTGAAGTTAAAAAGCAAACAAGCAAAAATAAATACAAACATTTTCATATAGCAAAGTAAACAATAGATTTTATAATTATTTTTAATATTAAGATATCATCATTATCATTATTAAATGATCAATTATTTATTTTACTACATTAAAAATTTATAAATTTTAAATACTACTACTACTACTACTACTACTACTACTAATAATAATAATTATTATTATTATTATTATTCCTGTTTACATTCTACGCTTCTCATATAGTTCAAAATGCGAAGTGAAATATCTCTTTTTCAATCTTGGCTTTAAGTAATAAAGTAAACAAATAAACAAACAAACAAACAATCAATCAAACCCCATCTACCTAACTGTAACTCATGAACTAGGATCTCATCCCAAATCCACACTCACAGACTACACAGTGCGCAGCGGATTAACCGGAAGCACCTTGATTTTAAACCCTATCTAGTGCACTTCTGTAGAGAGGAGCAGGTGATTTGGGACGGAACCGAAATCTCCGTTTACTCTTTTACGAAGCGAAACCGAAGGCTCTACTACAGGTCTCTCCTGTATTCATCTGCTCAGTTATGTACACACCTGTACACGGTACAAGTAATACTTAACAAATAATAAATATTTTAATTAGCTAATCTAGCAAGCCCGCGTTAGCAGTGTTTAATACCGGGTCTCAATGTTTTGGGCTAATGACGTTAGCTTAGTGAGCTAGCTACATCCTCACTTGACAGCCTGACTTGTTTTTTTTTTTTCTTCTGACGAACAGAAGACATCTGTAAATATCTTAAACAACAGATTTATAGGAATCTTATTAAATAAATTATTAGAAAACAAACAAAAGCACACCTGTAGATACAGCATCTAACTTCAGCAGCTGTATCGCGCGCAGCAGCTCCATTTTACCTTCGAATCCGCGCGCCAAACTCTAGACCCTTCTCCCGGCACGCACCGCGCATGCGCGAGGTCTGATCAGGGTTGCCAGATTGCTATCTTAAAGCTCTAATGTCTTTTAAAAGTAAAATGTAGAACGACATACTGATAATACATTATCTATAATGGACATAAAGTCGCACCGATGTAAAAAAAAAAAAAATTGTGATGAAACAAAAATTAAAGGAATATCAATAAAATCAGAACTCTCGCATATAATTCACATTTATTGCGTTATGGGACAGAACGGAAAAACCATTTTTAACAATAATTAAAATAACAGAACTGTTACAATAACAACATACTTCGTAAAGGAAAGAATGAATATAATCAAAAACAAAGTAAGTAAAAAAAATACAGTTTGCATCATTTATTTGCACGTAATAATAGTGCAAGTTGTTTGCACTTAATAATCTGGAAATCTGGCAACCGCTATAAAAAAAAACAACGATAATCACTGTATTCCCGGCATGCACTGCGGCCCGCGAATATCCAAACAAAACAGCGCGTGACAAGCTGTCAGACTCGTAACTGCAAAGTTGTAACATTTCGAAGCGTCAAAAACCATGACAGACTGCATTTTAAGGAAAAAAACATGGTAAGTGTTAATAACTGAAGTTTAATAGTTCTTGTTATTAGGTTTTTATTATTATTATTATTATAATTATTTTTAGATGTTTAATGCACGAGCCACTTTAGCTAGCTTTCCAACGCTATCCCATCCCACCGATTTGTGTGCAGAATTTGAGATTTCTGAAATGAAAACAAATACATAATAAATCTTATATAACTGGCTAGAAAGCAAGACACTGTCACATTTGCCCGAAGTTAAACTTTATACATAGAAAAAAAAATAATAGTACACGTAATACGTTGGTGGTTTCTAACTTCCGGGATACGTCAACTTGTCCGCCATCTTGCTTAGGTCTAAATTTCTTTGTAATGGAATTGAAGTGTGTGTTGTGTTAAAAAATCACCTGAAACTTGGTAAGTCTGGACAGATTGTAATTGTTTACACAACTCTCAATGCTGTGTGAGATATGATATATGTAAAAATTCAGAATTGAATTGACGTTATATATGTTATCTCTTATATTTTGGGCAGTATAACCTATATGTTTCTCCCTTCCTGTGTTTTGACAGTGGAAGATGTAACAGTGCCCTAAACTAACAGCGTGGTGAGAATGACAAGGGGAAAGTGGCAAGACCGAGTGAAGGCGGTGGAGCAGAGGGCTCTATCCTACCAGTCTGCCCCCATCAGCTGCCCGTATAAAGCTCGCCTGTCCCGGCCGTGGCAGCCGTCCTCTGTCTGGAGGCTGTTCCCTCGCCAGAGCGACGCCATCGCCTTCAGCCAGCACTGCAAGCAGGATGTGCATGTGTTTGCTCTGGAGAAAGAAAACACAGGGGCAGGACAGAGGATTTATTTAGTGACCAGCTACACTGAGCTCTGGCACTACTACAGGTAAATTCATACAGAATATATTCTACTGAATGTCAGGACACTGCTCTGTCTGTAGACAGCATCACTTCTCTACACCGTACGTCTCTCTGTAGCTCACACAGACACTCGCTGATGCACTGCTATGAGGTGATTCCAGAGGGCGCCGTCTGCAAGCTCTACTTCGACCTGGAGTTTGATGTAGCTTCTAATAAACACCTGGATGGCACCAAGATGGTGGCGTTGCTGATTCAGGTAAAAACACTCCACCGGGTTACTGAGCAGTGAGTGACCTTACGGAAAGTCTCACAGAAGGTGTTCCTTTCTTCATCAGTACGTGTGTGTGAAGTTAGAGGAGGTGTACGGTCTGAAGTGCTCAGAAAAGGACGTGTTGAACCTGGACTCCAGCACAGGAGAGAAGTTCAGCCGCCATCTCATCTTCCTCCTGCCCGACTCTGCCTTCAAGGACAACAGGCATGTCGGTGAGTCTGTTACTGCAGAGTACATACAGGCATTTAGATTCACCACATGGACCTCTATCACTCTATCACTCACTCTCTCTCACTTTCTCACTATTATTCTCACTCACTCATTTACTCACACTCTCACCATTGTTCTCACTCTCTCACTCACTCACAATTTATACCATTCATTTACTCGCTCTTTTACTATTATACTCACTCATTCACTCACTTTTGTTCACTCACTCACTCACTCACTCTCACTATTATTCTCTCTCACTCACTCATACATTCACTCACTCTTTCACTATTATACTCACTCACTCACTATTATACTTACTCACTCTCTCACTATTATACTCACTCACTCACTCTCACTATTATACTCACTCACTCACTATTATACTCACTCACTCACTCACTATTATTCTCTCTCACTCACTCATACATTCACTCTCTCACTATTATACTCACTCACTCACTATTATACTTACTCACTCACTATTATACTCACTCACTCTCTCACTATTATACTCACTCACTCACTCTCTCACTATTATACTCACTCACTCACTATTATTCTCTCTCACTCACTCATACATTCACTCTCTCACTATTATACTCACTCACTCACTATTATACTTACTCACTCACTCACTCACTCACTATTATACTTACTCACTCACTCACTCTCTCACTATTATACTCACTCACTATTATACTTACTCACTCACTCACTCACTCACTCTCTCACTATTATACTCACTCACTCACTATTATACTTACTCACTCACTCACTCACTCACTATTATACTTACTCACTCACTCACTCACTCACTATTATACTTACTCACTCACTCACTCACTCACTCACTATTATACTCACTCACTATTATACTTACTCACTCACTCACTCACTCACTCACTCTCTCACTATTATACTCACTCACTCACTATTATACTTACTCACTCACTCACTCACTCACTCACTATTATACTCACTCACTCACTATTATACTTACTCACTCACTCACTCACTCACTCACTCACTATTATACTCACTCACTATTATACTTACTCACTCACTCACTCACTCACTCACTCACTCTCTCACTATTATACTCACTCACTCACTATTATACTTACTCACTCACTCACTCACTCACTATTATACTCACTCACTCACTATTATACTTACTCACTCACTCACTATTATACTCACTCACTCACTCACTATTATACTTACTCACTCACTCACTCACTCACTCACTATTATACTCACTCACTCACTATTATACTCACTCACTCACTCACTATTATACTTACTCACTCACTCACTATTATACTCACTCACTCACTCACTCACTATTATACTTACTCACTCACTCACTCACTCACTCACTATTATACTTACTCACTCACTCACTCACTCACTCACTCACTCACTCACTATTATACTCACTCACTCATTCACTCACTATTATACTCACTCACTCACTCACTATTATACTTACTCACTCACTCTCTCACTATTATACTCACTCACTCACTATTATACTTACTCACTCACTCTCTCACTATTATACTCACTCACTCACTATTATACTTACTCACTCACTCACTCACTATTATACTTACTCACTCACTCTCTCACTATTATACTCACTCACTCACTATTATACTTACTCACTCACTCTCTCACTATTATACTCACTCACTATTATACTCACTCACTCACTCACTATTATACTCACTCACTCACTCACTATTATACTCACTCACTCACTCACTCACTCACTATTATACTCACTCACTCACTCACTATTATACTTACTCACTCACTCACTCACTATTATACTCACTCACTCACTCACTCACTATTATACTTACTCACTCACTCACTCACTCACTCTCTCACTATTATACTCACTCACTCACTATTATACTCACTCACTCACTCACTCACTCACTATTATACTTACTCACTCACTCACTCACTATTATACTTACTCACTCACTCACTCACTCACTCTCTCACTATTATACTCACTCACTCACTATTATACTTACTCACTCACTCACTCACTCACTCACTATTATACTCACTCACTCACTATTATACTTACTCACTCACTCACTCACTATTATACTCACTCACTCACTATTATACTTACTCACTCACTCACTCACTCTCTCACTATTATACTCACTCACTCACTATTATACTTACTCACTATTATACTCACTCACTCACTATTATACTTACTCACTCACTCACTCACTCACTCACTATTATACTTACTCACTCACTCTCTCACTATTATACTCACTCACTATTATACTTACTCACTCACTCACTCACTCACTATTATACTTACTCACTCACTCACTCACTCACTCACTCACTATTATACTTACTCACTCACTCACTCACTCACTATTATACTTACTCACTCACTCTCTCACTATTATACTCACTCACTCACTATTATACTTACTCACTCACTCTCTCACTATTATACTCACTCACTCACTCACTATTATACTCACTCACTCACTCACTATTATACTTACTCACTCACTCACTCACTCACTCACTATTATACTTACTCACTCACTCACTCACTCACTATTATACTTACTCACTCACTCTCTCACTATTATACTCACTCACTCACTATTATACTTACTCACTCACTCTCTCACTATTATACTCACTCACTCACTATTATACTTACTCACTCACTCACTCACTCACTATTATACTCACTCACTCACTCACTATTATACTCACTCACTCACTCACTCACTATTATACTTACTCACTCACTCACTCACTATTATACTCACTCACTCACTCACTCACTATTATACTTACTCACTCACTCACTCACTATTATACTTACTCACTCACTCACTCACTATTATACTCACTCACTCACTCACTATTATACTTACTCACTCACTCACTCACTATTATACTTACTCACTCACTCACTCACTATTATACTCACTCACTCACTATTATACTTACTCACTCACTCACTCACTATTATACTTACTCACTCACTCACTCACTCACTCACTCACTCACTCTCTCACTATTATACTCACTCACTCACTATTATACTTACTCACTCACTCACTATTATACTTACTCACTCACTCACTCACTCACTCTCTCACTATTATACTTACTCACTCACTCACTCTCTCACTATTATACTCACTCACTCACTATTATACTTACTCACTCACTCACTCACTCACTCACTCTCTCACTATTATACTCACTCACTATTATACTTACTCACTCACTCACTCACTCACTATTATACTCACTCACTCACTATTATACTTACTCACTCACTCACTCACTCACTCACTCACTATTATACTCACTCACTCACTATTATACTTACTCACTCACTCACTCACTCACTCTCTCACTATTATACTCACTCACTCACTCACTATTATACTTACTCACTCACTCACTCACTCACTATTATACTTACTCACTCACTATTATACTTACTCACTCACTCACTCACTATTATACTTACTCACTCACTCACTCACTCACTCTCTCACTATTATACTCACTCACTCTCTCACTATTATACTCACTCACTCACTATTATACTCACTCACTCACTCACTCACTCACTCTCTCACTATTATACTCACTCACTCACTCACTATTATACTTACTCACTCACTATTATACTCACTCACTCACTCACTCACTCACTCTCTCACTATTATACTCACTCACTCTCTCACTATTATACTCACTCACTCACTCACTCACTCACTATTATACTTACTCACTCACTCTCTCACTATTATACTCACTCACTATTATACTTACTCACTCACTCACTCACTATTATACTCACTCACTCACTCACTATTATACTTACTCACTCACTCACTCACTCACTCTCTCACTATTATACTCACTCACTATTATACTTACTCACTCACTCACTCACTCACTCTCTCACTATTATACTCACTCACTCACTATTATACTTACTCACTCACTCACTCACTCACTCACTCTCTCACTATTATACTCACTCACTCACTCACTATTATACTTACTCACTCACTCACTATTATACTTACTCACTCACTATTATACTCACTCACTCTCTCACTATTATACTCACTCACTCACTATTATACTCACTCACTCACTCTCTCACTATTATACTCACTCACTCACTCACTCACTATTATACTTACTCACTCACTATTATACTCACTCACTCACTCACTCACTCACTCTCTCACTATTATACTCACTCACTCACTCACTCACTCACTCACTCACTCTCTCACTATTATACTCACTCACTCTCTCACTATTATACTCACTCACTCACTATTATACTTACTCACTCACTCACTCACTCACTCACTATTATACTTACTCACTCACTCTCTCACTATTATACTCACTCACTATTATACTTACTCACTCACTCACTCACTCACTATTATACTCACTCACTCACTCACTATTATACTTACTCACTCACTCACTCACTCACTATTATACTTACTCACTCACTCACTCACTATTATACTTACTCACTCACTCTCTCACTATTATACTCACTCACTCACTATTATACTTACTCACTCACTCTCTCACTATTATACTCACTCACTCACTATTATACTTACTCACTCACTCACTCACTCACTATTATACTCACTCACTCACTCACTATTATACTCACTCACTCACTCACTCACTATTATACTTACTCACTCACTCACTCACTATTATACTCACTCACTCACTCACTATTATACTTACTCACTCACTCACTCACTATTATACTTACTCACTCACTCACTCACTATTATACTCACTCACTCACTATTATACTTACTCACTCACTCACTCACTCACTCACTATTATACTTACTCACTCACTCACTCACTCTCTCACTATTATACTCACTCACTCACTATTATACTTACTCACTCACTCACTATTATACTTACTCACTCACTCACTCTCTCACTATTATACTTACTCACTCACTCACTCTCTCACTATTATACTCACTCACTCACTATTATACTTACTCACTCACTCACTATTATACTTACTCACTCACTCACTCACTCACTCACTCACTCTCTCACTATTATACTCACTCACTCACTATTATACTTACTCACTCACTCACTCACTCACTCTCTCACTATTATACTCACTCACTCACTATTATACTTACTCACTCACTCACTCACTCTCTCACTATTATACTCACTCACTCACTCACTATTATACTTACTCACTCACTCACTCACTCACTCACTATTATACTTACTCACTCACTATTATACTTACTCACTCACTCACTCACTATTATACTTACTCACTCTCTCACTATTATACTCACTCACTCTCTCACTATTATACTCACTCACTCACTATTATACTTACTCACTCACTCACTATTATACTTACTCACTCACTCATTCACTCACTATTATACTTACTCACTCACTCACTCACTCACTCACTCTCTCACTATTATACTCACTCACTCACTATTATACTTACTCACTCACTCACTATTATACTTACTCACTCACTCACTCACTCACTCTCTCACTATTATACTCACTCACTCACTATTATACTTACTCACTCACTCACTCACTCTCTCACTATTATACTTACTCACTCACTCACTCACTCACTCTCTCACTATTATACTCACTCACTCACTATTATACTTACTCACTCACTCACTCACTCTCTCACTATTATACTCACTCTCTCACTATTATACTTACTCACTCACTCAGTCACTCACTCACTCTCTCACTCTCTCACTATTATTCTCTCTCACTCACTCACTCACTCACTCACTCTCTCACTATTATACTCACTCACTATTATACTTACTCACTCACTATTATACTTACTCTCTCACTCACTCACTCACTCACTCTCACTATTATTCTCTCACTCACTCATACATTCACTCACTCTTTCACTATTATACTCACTCACTATTATACTTACTCTCTCACTCAATCACTATTTTTCTCACTCGCTCACTCTTTCAATTACTCTCTCATTCACTCTCTCATTATTGTTCTCACTCTTTCACTAACTAACTCACTCACTCAATCTCACGATTGTTCTCACTCTTTCACTCACTCGCTTACAATTTTACTCTCTCTCTCTCTCACTCTATTGTTCTCACTACTTCACTCACTCACCCTCCCTGTCTTATTCATACTGTATCACTCTTTTTCTCAGTCACTCTTTCACTCACTCTTTCACCTACTCCCTTGCTCTCACTCTTTTACTCTTTCACTCACCGTATGACTCGCTCACTCACTCAATCATGTCATTTATTATATTATTTATTTTTACACTGAATGCTGTACGTTTTGTGTCTTTCCATGTTAGGCAGCTTCATCCATCACATACTAAACCCAGCGCTGAAATATCTCCATAAAGGGTGAGCTGAACTGCAATATTATATAATGGGTCCGTAGTTTATCATAACTGTATTGTTCAGATTATATAATGACCTCCTGGTGTTTGTAATTTCAGCATTAGTGTGATATATGGCCGGTTACACAAGCCTTCACAATTATCAGTGATTATAATGACTTCCTTAATAAATGAAAGCTAATTCATTGCAGGGTCTGTTTGTGGGATTTAACCACCATGTCAATTAGACCATTTTGTGTTATCTTTCCCTTGATGTGGTCTGGTTTATCACTCTCACAGCTCTCCAGAAAACATTGACGATGTCAGCAAGGGGCCTCAGTCGAAGAGGATGAAGCGCGATGAGGAGGACGAGGAAGACCTGGACTTTTTGATAGTGAAGGGAAAGGATGGACAGAAGCAGCTCTTTGTGGATCTTGGTAAGGTTAAATCACTAAGATTCTATGGTTTATCTGCAGCTGAAAACGTGTTCCTAACCGAGATTGCATGTACCACGCAGGTGTGTACACCAAAAACCGAAACTTCCGCCTGTACAAGTCGTCCAAGCTCGGGAGGAACGCCGCCTTCTCCGTAGCAGAGGATAATCGGTTTGTCCCCGTTTCCAACAAGCACTCTACAGAGGAGGAACGCATATTCCTGGCCTCTTTAATCACCAACGTGAGGTAATCGTGCAAATCTGACAATGTTGGCGTCAATAAAATAACAAAAAAGACAAAACAAAACCAACTACATTTGATGATATACGGCAAATAAATTTATTAACAAGTCACAAGCCTGGAAACTAGCTTGGAAATAGTTAAACCCTTGGTGCTTGGAATCGACTCCCAAATTGACTCTTTTCGTTGATTCTTTTTATTTTCAGTGCCTGGAATCAAGGAGTCGATTGAACAAAGGAGTCGACTCCCTGATTACAGGCATTGAAAATAAAGAATCAGTTCAAAGAGTCAATTTGGGAGTCGACTCCAAGCACCAAGGGTTTAGGAGTCAAACCCAAGAGTCGATTAGGAGTCGATTCAACACGCACAAAAATCTTCAAGTGTTTTGGTTTGAAACCGCTTATGGATCTAGACCTTTTACTGAAGGATTACTGCGTGTTTGGCTGTTGTTATCACCCATAAACCAACGTGTGGTCATTTCTACCCAGCTTCACGTCTCAGAGGATCCTGACACACGATGCTCCAGAGAGGACTTCAAAGGAATCTCAGTGTTCGGCTCAACCCAGAGGCCCACACAGCTCAGGTAGTACATCCCATCATGTACTGCTCATATATTGCCAAAAGTTTTGGGACACCCCTCCAAATCATTGAATTCAGGGGTTGGGCTCGGCCCCTTAGTTCCAGTGAAAGGAACTCTTAATGCTTCAGCTTCATACCAAGACATTTTGGACAATTTCATGCTCTTTGTGGGAACAGTTTGGGGATGACCCCTTCCTGTTCCAACATGACTGTACACCAGTGACCAAAGCAAGGTCCATAAAGACATGGATGAGTGAGTTTGGTGTGGAGGAACTTCACAGAGTCCTGACCTTAACCCGATAGAAGACCTTTGGGATGAATTAGAGCGGAGATGGACCTTCTCGTCCAACATCAGTGCCTGACCTCACAAGAGGAATGGTCAAAAATTCCCATAAACACACTCCTAAATCTTGTGGAAAGCCTTCCCAGAAGAGTTGAAGCTGTTATAGCTGTAAAGAACTCCATATTACATTCATGTGCATGGAAAGACAGACTTTTTATGTTTTTTTTATGTCTATTTATGTTCCATTTGTCCTCAGAGCTTGCGGGTGATCATCAGACTTCACCCTACAAGGAACTGGACGACTTTGTGCTGAAGCTGGTGCACAGGGACGGCATTCAAGGAAGTAAGTATGAACAGATAGAATCCTACATTATTATGTTTTAGTGCACGATGATCCTGAGTGTGTGTTCATTCACAGACATCAGGCGCTGGACGTACTTCGTATCGGAGCAGCTGCTGGTGTACGACATTGGGAAGTTCCGCTGGTGTTCTAACGTGGGTCGCTTCCACAAGAGCAACAACATCATGTAAGCAATCATGGCTAAAAAAAAAAAAAAAAAGTCACTTATAAGTCATTATAGTAAAGTGTGCAGGACTGAGGATTAAGCCGTGTGTAATGCTCTTTACATCTTGCCAAAAGTTTTGGGACATCTGCCTTTACTTTCACATGAATGTAATATGGAGCTGGCCTACAGTTATAGCAGTTTGAACTCTTCTGGGAAGGCTTTCCACAAGGTTTAGGAGTGTGTTTATGGGAAGTTTTGACCGTTCCTCTAGAGGCGCATTTGTGAGGTCAGGCAGTGATGTTGGACGAGAAGGTCTGGCTCACAGTCTCCGCTCTAATTCATCCCAAAGGTGTTTTATCGGGACTCTGTGACATTCCTCCACACCAAACTCACTCATCCATGTCTTTATGGACCTTGCTTTGGTCACTGGTGTACAGTCATGTTGGAACAGGAAGGGGTCATCCCCAAACTGTTCCCACAAAGTTGTCCAAAATGTCTTGGTATGAAGCTGAAGCATTAAGAGTTCCTTTCACTGGAACTAAGGGGCCGAGCCCAACCCCTGAAAAACCACACCTGAATTTAATGATTTGGAGTTGTGTCCCAATACTTTTGGCAATATAGTGTCCCCAAAACAAAACAATTAATTCTTTGCAGGATCATCGTGGATCTGAAAGAAGAAGTGTGGTACCAAAGGTGCCATGATCCTGAGTGCAGGAGACAGAGCTACAGGTCCTCTAGTGAGTCCATCAGTCATATATATATATATATATATATATATATATATATCACATCATCATATAATCAGTATTGTCTTCAGTATCATCTTATTTTCATATATATATATATATATATATTTGACCTCTTTTACGCACAGGTTACCCTCTACCACAGGAAGTGTGTATGAGCTACATGCTGAAGGAGGTCAGTCATTAACCACATCTTAATCATTAATACAGAAATGGTTCATATTTGAGCTCTGAACCAACCACCCTGCGTCCCTTTCCAGGACGAGGACGATCAGCAGTTCCTCATGGACGAGCTGGGAAACATCGAGTTGAGTCCCAGTGGAGAAACAGAACCACAGCGTCAGAAGGAGAACACTCGGGAGTGTTGGGATGATGATGATGATGATGATGTTTCATACCTGGAGGCTCTGGATGAGGTGGAGAGGACCTTGGAAGGAAAAGAGGAGATTCCCGATGAGCTCATGATCCAGGCGTTAACCGAGTGCGAGGCTGCGCTCGTCTGAGAGGCAGAGCACATCTGGAAACGGCTAAATGTTGTTATATTTGTGAGTGTGTGAGAGAGAGAGAGAAGGTTCATGATGTTGAGTCGAGTTCAGAAGAAATAAATGTATTTATATACAGTATATAATTTGTATTAATGTTAATATATAAGGAAAAATATTTTTGCTCGTCTGAAGTATTTTGGATCTTTTAATTTTGTTGTTTAAATTCTTCCATATTAAGAAAATATCATTTTTCTGTATAAAGTGGTGTCTTTTTCTTTCCATAAATACACATAATTCATTAGTGACACGTGTCAGAAGCTTAATAATGGTTAATAATACTACATTAGCTCTGAAACATTAGCGCTGATTTTCTTCAGTTTACCCTTGATTAAAAGTGTTTATTAATAATATTAAACAACATGAACAACACAACCAAATATCTGGTAGAAATACCGCCTTCCTGGAGAAAAGCGTGCCCGTGTTCCAAATCGCTTACTATTAAACACAAAGGGCACTACGAATCCATTAGAAACCTCCCTACGTAGTACACTAATGTAGTGTATAAGCACCTAATTTGACACACAGCCGGCGGGTGACTGGGGCAGTGCATGTACGTAGCTTAGCAACTCCAAACAGTTCAGTGACAGCGCTGAGGCTGCTGCTGAACAGGAGAGTCCAACTTTCTGTGCTGTATTTCTTATTTCCCTGGACTTGAACATTTGAAAACTATTTCACTTTATAAAGTATGTTAAACTTGTCCGAAACATACCGTGAGTTTTATGTACCTTTTTATGTGTTTGTACGATTAAAAGTAAAGTTAATTTAAGCTTAATTTACCGTGGGCGGCTGGCTCGCGCACAGATTTGTATTCGGATAGCTAACTTATTAGCTTTTTTATTTGAAAAAATTATAATATGACTTATTAGTGTTTAAACGTTTCAACGGAAATGGTAATTATAAATAAAATGAAACTGAATTGAATTAAATTTGGTAACTAAATAAATATGACGATACCGACGGTTAAAGGAAAGAGTCGAACTCCAAAGGAGTCGAATCTGTGATTCCAGGTCTTATGAATGAAGAGTCGATTCCAAAGCTTTGGAGTCGATTCCATGTTCCGAATGAACTCACAGTCGACTCCAAAGCATGGTTGCTGTGATTCGAGCATATTCAATTAATTCCATGTATTGGATGTAATGCCTTGTCAGTTATAATAATGTATTATTATCCTATTTACTTAATATTCTGGGTTTTTTAATTTTTATTTTCACAACCTGAATCAAATCTTGGAATTGATTCTGAGTCGACTTCAGAATATTATCAACGGTTCAGATGATCACATGGTCATTTTCCCCACTTCTATTTAACGTCATTTGTAGGGATTTAAAGAAGGTAGAGTTGGAGAGTGGAAACAGAATGTCGTCGTCCAATCCAAGTGGACGGACCCAAAAGCACGGCACACACAGGGCATCAGGAGAGCGCTCCCCTATGTTACCGCCCTCCCTCACACCAGTGGACCCAGAGATGCTAAAATCCCGCCTCATATCATCAGGACCCGGTGTCCTTCAGCGTGATCCTGATGCCCTGGTGTTCACACCACAGACCTTTATACAGCTGAGACAAAGTAGTACACCCAAACCTATGCGCCAGGAGCTACTGGTGAGACACGAACAAGAATATCTAATTCTCTGTCCTGGATAGTGTGTAATAGTTGTATACCTATTGTTCTGTATTCCAGCCGGCTCTGAAACAGCATCACAACCGAAAACGGCCAGAGGATTTTGACAGGAAAACCCGTGAGAGAAGCACTGGATGGATGCCTCCTCTAGAAAAGACAAGCTCCAGTTCCTCTTCTCTACACCTCCCGGAGATTCCAGACCATCTAAAAGAAAGACAGGTCTCTTTACTCATCCCGTTTGAGTCTCTACATGAACTCGTCAAAAAGTGTCTTGAAACGTGTTGTTTCTTCTAGGTGCAGCTCACTCAGAGCTCCGCTCCATCAACCAAAAAGCCAAGGAGCTCCACCAAAACTCGGACCGCCGCTCTGAGCCACACCCCTTCCCCGCCCACCTCCGTTCCGCTGCACTTTGGCTCCGTAGAGGAAATGATCCGCGCCGGGATCCGCTCTCCGTACAAGATCACGCAGATCATCCGGAACAACCCTCACATTGGATTCTTGTACATGGCGCTAACGGATGCTTCTAAATCATCCTATGACTTGAAGTAAGATTCCACTCTTGCTTTACAACAGATCTTTCAGGGCTTCAATACTGATCGGGTAAGCTTGTGACGATAAAACTGACCCTAAATCACATTTTGCCCCGACAGGATCGTACCATATTCAGCGCTGAATAAGTCGAATTATTACACCATCAGCGTACACGGTGTGACGCACTATAGTAGCGATGGCGTGAGCTTCACGTCGCTGGAGTGCTGGGAGCAGGAATGCCTTTACCACCAACAGCTCCTGCGCATCCCGACCTTCGCTCTCTTCCGGAAGAGAAAAGCGTTCCGTCTGTGGCGCGCCAACGTGCGCTACAAAACGATCAACAAGTGCAAGCGTGCCTTGCGAGAGAGACTGTTTATAACAAATGAGGTGTGTGTGTGTGTGTGTGTTTTGCCATTGCAGAGCTTATAACCTGGCTTATAAATGAATGAATGATTGAGTTTCGTGTGTCGTTGTGTTGCAGTGTCTGAGACCGGCGTTGATGAGCATCAGGGAGCTGTGCTATCGCATAAACAACCTGAGCCTATGCAAAATCACTACGCAGCAAACATACACGCTCGAGGAGTTCCAGACCGCTCAGTCCAATCATCTGGACGAGGTCCAAAATAACACATACACACACACACACACATCATATTAACCTTACATGTAGACGTGTTTGCTTTTTGAACGGAGGTACTCGTGTGTGTGTGTGTGTTCCAGGTGTCATCACGGCTGAGGGAATTCCAAGAGCTGGTGAAGGAGGTGGCGGTGACGGCGTGTCACACAGCTCTGCTGGAGGCTGGATATATTCCTGACCATGGCAAAGGTGAGACCTGTGGTCACTGCTCGGTTGTTGTTTGGTATAGGTTAGATTAGGGATGAAGTATATCTGCTCTTTCAGGAACGTTCTGAAATTGTGTAAAATCTTGTGTTTGTGTGTGTGTGTGTGTGTGTGTGTCAGATGGAGATGAAAATAAGCCGTGTGCTGATTTGGAGCATTTATATGAAGAGGTTCCAGACAAAATGGTCTACACTAACCAGCTCAACAAGAAATGCCACTGCAGTCGCCTTACTTGGTTAAAATCACACACACACACACACACACACACACACACACACAAAAACTTAACTTGCTTAACATTACAATGATGTTAGAAAAGTGTTTTGAATGCTTTAACTCAAAGAATAACACACTTAATGTCATGCTGTTCTAGAATAATAATCAACAGCAGGTTGATGTTGTTCATGCTGTTGTTGTTGTTGTTGTTGTGTGTGTTCAGTTTCATCCGCCTGGCTGATTATTTGATCATGAGCTCTCTGCACACTCTGGCCGTCAACTCCATCAGCAAGCTGCTGAGCGCACTCCAGGAGCACAACGCACACACGCCATCACACACACTCATACAGAGCTGGGTCAGTGCCGAGGCCGCATGTGATGCAGACGAGAAGGTGTGTGTGTGTGTTAGTTTGTTTATGAGTATATGCCACGTTTACGCTTGCATATTTTGAATGTTTGCTGTGTGTACTGCATGGTTTGCCGTGTGTGTGTGTGTGTGTTACAGGATAGTGTGTTGGAACAGAATGCTGAAGCATCAGTGTTACCTATGTTTATCACAGAGCTGATGCTGGACACGCATGCGCTGTACTTCCAGCCGTCCATCAAGGACTTCCAGGTGTGTGTGTGTGTGTGTGTGTGTGTGTGTGTTCAGTCTGGAGAGTTTAGTGTGTTGAAGTTTGTGTGTTTGTTGTGTGTCAGGACGTTGTAGCAGAGATCATCTCCCGCTTCCATGAGACTGTCCTGTTCTTGGAGCCTCTAGTTAGAAACTCAGACTTTGATCCTTTCACACGACCCATTATTAACAATAAGGTACAACACTGAACTCAACACTACTGAAACACAACTCATCAACACTACTGACACACAACTCATCAACACTACTGACACACACCTCATCAACACTACTGACACACAACTCATCAACACTACTGACACACACCTCATCAACACTACTGACACACAACTCATCAACACTACTGACACACACCTCATCAACACTACTGACACACACCTCATCAACACTACTGACACACAACTCATCAACACTACTGACACACACCTCATCAACACTACTGACACACACCTCATCAACACTACTGACACACAACTCATCAACACTACTGACACACAACTCATCAACACTACTGACACACACCTCATCA
>NC_080738.1:5269836-5304836 GCF_019097595.1 Hemibagrus wyckioides | reverse complement strand
AACTGAAAAGCAAGCTAACACCATGTCCACTGCGCTGCCTAGAGGTCACACACACACACACTCACACACACACATTTCTTAGGTCTTTACCTCACTTATAGCTGTGGCAGAAGATGTCTTATAGTAGAATATTATAGTTGAATGAAATGAAAAATGTTGCTTCATATAGTGGTGAAATTGTTATAAGTGATCATATGTATAAAATGGAAAACCCTTAGATATAGATACACAGTTATTATTGGATCATGCACTATGTTGCCAAAAGTTTTGGGACACCTCACTGAATCAAGCTTGACCACTTAGTTCCAGTGAAAGGAACTCTTAATGCTTCAGCTTCATACCAAGACATTTTTGGACAACTTTGTGGGAACAGTTTGGGGATGCCCCCTTCCTGTTCCAACATGACTGCACATCAGTGACCAAAGCAAGGTCCATAAATACATGGATGAGTGAGTTTGGTGTGGAGGAACTTGACTGGCCTGCACAGAGTCCTGACCTCAACCTGATAGAACACCTTTGGGATGAGTGGAGACTGTGAGCCAGGCCAAAACTGGGACATCTGCCTTTACATGCACATGAATTTAATATGGAGATGTCCTGCCCTTTTGCAGCTATAACAGCTTCAGCTCTTCTGGGAAGGCTTTCCACAAGATTTAGGAGTGTGTTTAAGGGAATTTTTGACCATTCCTTTAGAACCGCATTTGTGAGGTCAGGCACTGATGCTGGATGAGAAGGTCTGGCTCACAGTCTCCACTCTAATTCATTCCAAAGGTGTTCTATCAGGTTGACGTCAGGACTCTGTGAAGTTCCTCCACACCAAACTCACTCATCCATGTCTTTATGGACCTTGCTTTGTGAACTAGTGTGCAGTCATGTTGGAACAAGAAGGGGTCATCCCCAAACTTTTCCCACAACGTTGGAAGCATAAAATTGTCCAAAATGTCTTGGTATGCTGAAGCTGGAACTAAGGGGCCGAGCTCAACTCCTGAAAAACAACACCTGAATTCAATGATTTGGAGGGGTGTCCCAAAACGTTTGGCAATATAGTGTATGTTTTGCCAATTTTGTTGAAAGTTGTCTAGCTAGCTAGTTTCCGAAGTGAAATTAAATCAGTCGTCTACAGGCCATTAACAAAATGCTCCCGACGTTGGCTAAAAGAAAAATGGACGCGGTCATCGCTGAGATGCAAGACGCCTGCTTCAAACTGGAGCTCACCCCTACAGCTACCACTGAGTACGTCAACTCCCTCACCTTCCTAGAGGAGATCCAGGATCGGGTAAGAGTTACAAATTAATGTTAGTACGATCGAATATGAGCGAAGGTGAGACAAGTGTTGCTGGTCATTTCTCTCATCACTCATCACTGTCATCATGCAGGTTGGGTTCCTGGACCAGGAGGTCGAGACGGTATGTGAGATATATAAGCTGATTGAAAGCTACTCCGTCCCCACTCCTCCGGAAGACCTCGCTGTTTTCGGTACACTCCGTCCATCCAGGTCGTCGATGAATAACGCCATCGACAAGGCGGTCGGGGAGAGAGACGCCAATGTGGCCAAGTTTTGTCAGCACCTGCAGCAAGACATCAAGGAACTGACCAATGAGGTGATGAGGATCAAACAACAAGCAGAGGTAAGACAGCTGATACACTCCCTAACTTTGGATTGCTAGCCAATTCACCAAAGTAACAACTCTCATCATTTTTTTTTTTTGGATTTCCAGAACAGGCTGATTCTGGATATCGATGCAAATCGAGATCAAGTGCGTACATTGCTGGGAGAAATCCAGCACTCCATAGATGAGCTGCAAGAGCAAGCCTTTCGCTATAAATCCTACCAGAAGAACTTTAAGGTCAGAATTAATGTAAAAGCTTTTACGTGAACAGAATATCTGTACTTGTTGGCCCCTGTGTGTCGCTTCTGCACATCTTTTCATTTATATGTGTGTGTGTGTGTGTGATTAGGTGGAAGTGACAAAATACGACTCTTTGGAGGAGTTGAGTGCTGAGGTGAAGCTGAAGCATTTGCTGTGGGATTCATTTGAAGAGTGGGACAAGTTGCAGAACAGCTGGATGCAGGTATACACCATCATATACAGATAGCTGACAGACAACAGTTCATAGATATAATGACTTTTACTCTGTTTATTCCAGGAAACGTTTCCCTGGAATAACATCCAAAGTTATTAGCCATGGGTTTTTAGGTACAATTCCATCTGGAGCAAGTTTCTAGGGTTAAGTTCCTGGACTCTTGTGCTGGAAATTTCTGAACCTGGATAAAAGTGGAGCATGATTTCTGTACAGATGTATAAATTGCCACACATGTTTATGTTGCATGGATCTTTCTCATTATTCTGATCCAGCCATTATTGTGCGTGTGTCACAGAGTATGTTTCATGATCTCGACCCGGAGCTCCTGAGTGCTCAGGTGAACAAGTACGGCAAGTACGTGAACCAGCTGGAGAAAGGGCTTCCACCCAACAGTGTTGTGCCCCACCTCAAAGCTGGCGTGGAGGCCATGAAGGAAAAGGTGGAACAACTAGCTTGGAATGTCTTATCAAAAACGTTTTGCATGCAGATGCTTTCCTTGGGGTTTAATCACTATTTGTGTGTGTGTGTAGCTACCAGTGATCACTGACTTGCGTAACCCATGTCTAAAAGAACACCACTGGAGCATGTTAGAGAGCATCGTAGGGGTCAGCCTGCTGGACAACTCGCTCACTCTTGATGCATTGCGAGACATCAATGTTTTCAGCTATGCTGTGGAGATCCAGGAGGTGGGATAGATAGACCATGGATTAATGGATAAGTGATGAACAGAAGAAGCTATAATGAGCAACATAGACGGTTTTGTTTCTGTTGTACTTTGTACCATTAGATGTGACTTAATATCGTCTTTATCATTTCGTCATCAGATTTCCGGCCAGGCATCGGGAGAGGCAGCTCTAGAGACGGTGGTGAAAAAGGTGAGTTGGTAGGAACAGCGTTATATCTCTGCATTTCTCCGTCACACGTTTGCACAGGTTTATTGACTCATATTGCTGCTAGGTGGAGGACTCATGGAAGAACACAGAGTTTGTGGTGCTGTTACATCGCGATTACAAAGACGTGTTTATTCTCGGAGGCACAGATGATATCCAGGTAAGAAAAACAAAGAAATAAACACAGTGCGACAATATATAAGATAAACTCATGGGACAGTTCACTTACTTGGATGTAGGATGGTATTTGAAATAATTCTAGTAAATAACAACAACGGTTACATGCTGGTTGTGGACGTGTTTTGTGTGTGTGTGTGTGTATGCAGGTGTTGTTGGATGACAGCATCATCAACATGGCCACAGTGGCATCTTCACGTTATGTGGGTCCCATAAAGGCCAAAGTAGATGAGTGGCAGCGACAGCTCTCCCTGTTCAGCCAGACACTGGTAATGAACACTGAAGAGTGTTCATCGTTGATCACCGTTTTTCCAAACACAAATCTGTAGTTCTGAAATGCTATTAATGATATAATCTGTCTCTCTGTGTGCACAGGACGAGTGGCTGACGTGTCAGAGGAACTGGCTGTATTTGGAGAGCATCTTCAATGCTCCTGATATCCAGAGGCAGCTTCCTACTGAGGCCAGTATGTTCCTGCAGGTGGACAAATCCTGGAAAAACGTGATGAGGAAGGTGAACGCCTTTCCCAATGCACTGCGTGCTGCTACACAGACAGGTCAGACACAACTCTGTCAGATAATCATCTGTGATCAATCATGACCTAAGGACCTAAGCCCTAGCATGTGGTACTTGCACAACTCTGTACTGATTGAGATTCAGTAGAGCTGTTATAACTCTCCTATTAGACATGCCCAATATATTTGTGACGAGTCCTATATAAGACACAGGCAGTTATAAGTCCACTGTAAAGCAATAAGACATTTATAACAGCCGTGGGAAACATTTTATTCTTACAGCAAGACAACCAGACTCATCTCAGATCAACACCTAGTGTCGTCATTAAAGGACATCCCATAATATATCTATCTTATCTTCCTCTTTTGCACTTCAGGGCTTTTAGAGAACTTCCAGAACAATAATGCTCTACTGGACAACATTCAGAAATGCCTGGAGGCCTACCTAGAGTCTAAGAGAGTTATTTTCCCCAGGTGTGTAAAGCCACACTCACACCTCAGTGCACTATTCTGTACAGTATACTATACAAACACAAATACTTACATACAGTGAGGGAAAAAATGATCTGATCCCCTGCCGTACGTTTGCCCACTGACAAAGAAATAATCAGTCTATAATGGTAGGTTTATTTGAACAGTGAGAGACAGAATAACAAGATCAGCAATCTGCAAGATCTTTGGCTCCCAGGTGTCTTTTATACAGGTGACAAGCTGAGATTAGGAGCACTCTCTTAAAAGGAGCACTATCCTAATCTCAGCCTGTCCACAGAAGCATTCAATCAATCAGATTCCAAATTCTCCATCATGGCCAAGACCAAAGAGCTGTCGAAGGATGTCAGGGACAAGATTGTAGACCTACACAAGGCTGGAATGGACTACAAGACCATCGCCAAGCATCTCGGTCTGGGGCTCCATACAAGATCTCGCCTCGTGGAGTTTCAATGATCATGAGAACGGTGAGGAATCAGGCCCAGAACTACACGGGAGGATCTTGTCAATGATCTCGAGGCAGCTGGAACCATAGTCACCAAGAAAACAATTGGTAACTCACTATGCTGTGAATGACTGAAATCCTGCAGCGCCCGCAAGGTCCCCCCGCTCAAGAAAGCACATGTACAGGCCCATCTGAAATTTGCCAATGAACATCCGAATGATTCAGAAGAGAACTGGGTAAAAGTGCTGTGGTCAGATGAGACCAAAATCGAGCTCTTTGGCATCAACTCAACAGGACGAGGAATGCTGCCTATGACCACAAGAACAGCATCACCACCGTCAAACATGGAGGTGGACACATTATGCTTTGGGGGTGTTTTTTATTGCTAAGGGAACAGGACAACTGCACCGCATCAAACGGATGATGGACGGAGCCATGAGCATTGGAAATGGGTTGTGGATGGGTATTCCAACATGACAACGACCCAAAAAACACGGCCAAGGCAACAAAGGAGTGGCTCAAGAAGAAGCACGCCTAGTCTCCAGACCTTAATCCCATAGAAAATCTGTGGAGGGAGCTGAAGGTTCGAGTTGCCAAACGTCTCGAAACCTTAATGTCTTGGAGAGGATCTGCAAAGAGGAGTGGGACAAAATCCCAAATCTGTGTGAGATGTGTGCAAATCTGATGGCCAACTACAAGCCACCTGATGGCCAACTACAAGCCACCAAGCCACCTGATGGCCAACTACAAGCCACCTGATGGCCAACTACAAGCCACCAAGCCACCTGATGGCCAACTACAAGCCACCTGATGGCCAACTACAAGCCACCAAGCCACCTGATGGCCAACTACAAGCCACCAAGCCACCTGATGGCCAACTACAAGCCACCTGATGGCCAACTACAAGCCACCAAGCCACCTGATGGCCAACTACAAGCCACCAAGCCACCTGATGGCCAACTACAAGCCACCAAGCCACCTGATGGCCAACTACAAGCCACCTGATGGCCAACTACTTTCCACCAAGCCACCTGATGGCCAACTACAAGCCACCTGATGGCCAACTACAAGCCACCTGATGGCCAACTACAAGCCACCTGATGGCCAACTACAAGCCACCTGATGGCCAACTACTTTCCACCAAGCCACCTGATGGCCAACTACTTTCCACCAAGCCACCTGATGGCCAACTACAAGCCACCAAGTACTAAGTCATGTTTTGCAAAGGGGTCAAATACTTATTTCACCCATTCTAATGCAAATTAATATAGAACATTTTCGAAATGTGTTTTTCTGGATTTTCTTTGTTGTTATTCTGTCTCTTACTGTTCAAATAAACCTACCGTTCAAATTATACACTGATCATTTCTTTGTCAGTGAGCAAACATACAAAATCAGCAGGGGATCGAATAATTTTTCCTTCACTGTATTCTACCACGTATATAATACATATGTATGTATGCGTCCATGCATCAGGTTCTACTTCCTGTCCAATGACGAGCTGCTGGAGATCCTGGCACAGACGCGCAACCCCCAGGCAGTGCAGCCCCACCTCAGGAAGTGCTTCGACGCTATCTCCAGGCTGGAGTTTGCCTTGCAGACAACTGACGCTGTCAGCGAGGCTGAGAAACTCTACACCACTGACATCCTGGCCATGATCTCACCTGAGGGAGAGAAGGTCAAATCACATGTTAACCTTAAAATCAATTTATTATTATTATTATCTTGTAAAATGTACATTTTGAAGTTATTAGTATTCAGTGAGGTGTGTGTGTGTGTTTAGGTGGCTCTAGGAAAAGGCCTTAAAGCTCGTGGGAATGTAGAGGACTGGTTGGGGAAGGTGGAGGAGGTCATGTTCACCTCTCTCAGACTCCTCAGCAAGGCCGCTATCGCCGATTACCAGAGCAAGCCACGGGTGGAGTGGGTGGTGTCTGGACATCCTTCACAGGTTCGTGTGTGTGATCTGAAAAAAGTGTCTGCATTTAGACCTCCTGGTTAGTGCATTATTGAACTGAGCTGTGATGATGTTTACCAGACAAGTGTTAATCTGAGTGCCAGCAGTGCCACATTATAACAGTTTATAACAGCTGATTGAGCAACCAGTCATATCAGTTAGTAGTACTCACAGAAAAAGCTATCGAAATGTCATTTATTGTGAAATCAATATCGATGCTACTGTCAAGGAACAGACTCCGCTTTAACGTTACATCAGTTTCTGTGTAGGTGGTGCTGACCATCTCCCAGCTGATGTGGTGCAGAGACATGGACAACTGCCTGGAGGGAGACCATGGCCACTTCCAGGCCCTCCAGCAGTTTGAGCTCACAAACTTTGAGGTGACGCCCTGGAGAATTAGACAATTAATCATCATAAAGCAATGCTTGTTTAGTAATGACAATGACGTGGATGGGAACAATGTGTAGTTTAGAGTCAAGACTGTAACTCGGAATCAGATTTTATGACTAGCAAAAATTCAGAACAAGACCAAGTACTAAATATTATTATTATCTAATTGTAGACTACAATATGTGCTGTGTAAATGTATAATATATGGTACAATATACATAACATACTATAGCTTTTTAAGAATGTTGTGTGTGTGTGTCCAGAGGCTGAATGCACTGGCCGCTCTGGTGCGAGGTAACTTACCCAAAATCCATCGGAACATCATCACAGCTCTCATTACTGTGGACGTCCACGCCAGAGACATTGTCACTGAGCTTGTCAAAGAAAGGGTACGGACTGTTACACAACTTTCAAACTGCACGCACATACCATGCTATATTGTGAGTGAGAAAGCTTTGTTTCATATACAGTGTATATCATGTGTGTGTGTGTGTTCATGTAGGTGGACTCGAGCAGTAACTTTGAGTGGCAGAGGCAGCTGCGCTACTACTGGGATATGGATCTGGATAACTGCGTGGCCAGAATGGCTCTGTCTCAATACGTCTACGGATACGAGTACCTGGGAGCTTGTCCACGTCTGGTCATCACCCCACTGACGGTAACACACATCAGCAACATGCTAAGAGCTCATAATGCATCTTATGTACAACCTTTAGGTCAAGAACTCATTTAGTGTACTTATGTGTCCTTTTATTTATTTATTTTTTAGGATCGTTGTTACCTGTGTCTGATGGGGGCACTACAGCTGGACTTGGGTGGCGCTCCGGCAGGTCCTGCTGGCACCGGAAAAACCGAGACCACTAAAGACCTGGCCAAAGCTTTAGCCATCCAGTGTGTGGTCTTTAACTGTTCTGATGGACTTGATTACAAGGTGACTAAGTTATCGATTAGGATTCACTTCCTGTTTCAGACTCTTTATCCACTTTTAATAAATAAAAGTGTAGTGCAGCTGTCTGTCCCTAGGGGGCAGCAGAGCCCTGTATTTCTCACAGTGAAGCACAGTCTGTGCTGGAGTTTTGAGTTGTTATTCTTTACTTTATTCTTTTTTTAAAAAAAGTTTTATTCCTAATAATGCATGCTTATGAATTAGTCTTTATAATCAGTCTGAATAACCTGGCCAGCCGTGTCCCTGTGGCTATTATTCATATTGTCAGATTGTTTATTCCACTCTGTGTGTGTGTGTGTGTAGATGATGGGTACATTCTTCAGTGGTTTGGCTCAGTCTGGAGCCTGGTGTTGTTTTGACGAGTTCAACCGCATCAACATTGAGGTGCTCTCTGTCATCGCCCAACAGCTCATCGTTATCAGGAACGCAAAGGCGGCGAAGGTAACACACACTCACCCTCACACACACATACTCAAATACAATGGCTTATGATGTTTAGTTAATGATTGTGAGTGTAAATATGGTGTGTGTGTGTGTGTGTGTGTAGCTGTCTCGGTTCATGTTTGAAGGGAGAGAGATTAAGCTGGTGATGACGTGCGCCGCTTTCATCACGATGAACCCAGGCTACGCAGGAAGGACCGAGCTCCCAGACAATCTGAAGGCCCTCTTCAGACCCATCGCCATGATGGTGCCCAACTACGCCCTCATCGCTGAGGTGTTTGTTCATTACTTTGTTATAATGGCACAGAAATGAAGCAATAAGAAGTATATTCTGATGCCATACACATTTCTTGGAATCGAATAAGTAATAGTATTCTTTCTCTCTCTCTCTCTCTCTCTGACTCTAGGTGATCTTGTACTCTGAGGGCTTCGAGTCCAGTAAGACTCTGGCGAGGAAGATGACTCAGATGTATAAACTGTGCAGCGAGCAGCTTTCCCAGCAGGACCACTATGACTTCGGCATGAGAGCCGTCAAATCCGTTCTCGTCATGGCCGGGTACGTTCATCTACACACAGGCTGAACGATTCTATTCATTTTTCATTTCGCTCCTGAGTGACTTACAAGCGAGCATTTCAATCCCAACCATGATCTGTAAAAGGACAGTGACACAAGAGCGAAGAGCCTTTTCGTCTTATACCATAATGCGACAAAGAACTTTCTACACACTAGTCTCGGATCAGTCAGTCAGAATCATCTCATTTATATTTGCTGATTTGTTCGTACAGCAGACCTACACTGATCAGGCATAAAATTATGACCACCTGCCTAATATTGTGTTGGTCCCCCTTTTGCTGCCTGACCCATCCTGCATTGTGTATTCTGACCCCTTTCTATCAGAACCAGCATTAACTTCTTCAGCAATCTGATCAACAGTAGCTCGTCTGTTGGATCAGATCACACGGGCCAGCCTTCACTCCCCACGTGCATCAACGTTCCTTCCTTGGACCACTTTTGATAGATACTGACCACTGCAGACCACCCCACAAGAACTACAGTTTTGGAGATTCTCTGATCCAGTGGTCTAGCCATCACAATTTGGCCCTTCGCTCAAATCCTTACTCTTGTCCATTTTTCCTGCTTCTAACACATCAACTTTGAGGACACAATGTTCACTTGCTGCCTAATATATCCCACCCACTAACAGGTGCCATGATGAGGAGATCCTCAGTCTTGTTCACGTCACCTCTCAGTGGTCATAATGTTATGGCTGATTGGTGTACATGTCATGTTACTGCTAATGAACCCGGCAGACTCCTAAAGCCCATTTAAAAATGATAATTAAAGCAGTCTATAATAAAAGAGCAGCACTGTGTGATAAGCCAGGATCAAACAAAAGAGTCTACTCTCTGATACTCCTAAACGACAAAGAGAAAGTGATGGCTTAGAAATTCAGTTCAGAGAGAGATTTAGGATTCACAGAGGCACTGGGGTTCGAGTGACAGGATTGTCCGACGCCATGACGCTTTCTCGGCTTCATAAGAAAACGATGAATTCGACACGTTGTCCTTCACATCTGGAATCGATTCCAGTGGATCTGACCTAATTATTTCATTTCCAATATATGAACGTGTTTAAAATAATTGGATAAACAAGCAATCAAACAAATAAGTATTCATAGGTAAATGAAATAATGAAATCATTATAAATTGTATTAAATATCTTTGTAAAGAATTATTGGTTCTTAGGTGCGACTTTGTTTAAAAGTACATTAATAAAAATAAAACATTTTTTATTTTTTTGGTGTGTCAGATATTTGGTTATTATATAGTTATTTCTGTTCAGGCTTATGTGTATAATGTGCGACAACGTGGAAAAATTTAAACGAACATCGGCTTTTATTGTACAGATGTTGAATCTTTAGTCGTGTCTGCGGCGTGGACACATCTGTTGGGTGGCAACAGCTGTGTGTGTGTGTGTGTGGGAGAGAAAATGTGTACTAATGTGTGAAATAAAGTAAATAAAGACTTTTTTCATGTGTGTGTGTGTGTGTTGCAGGTCTCTGAAGCGAGAGAACCCCCACCTGAGTGAGGATGTGGTGTTGATCAGAGCGCTACGAGACTCCAACCTGCCCAAGTTCCTCAAGGATGATGCTGAGCTTTTTGGGTAAAAACAAATTCAGGACTATAAATATTTATAAGAACATACAGCGATGTCATGTTTAGTAACATAAACATGGAATATCAAGGTCAATGGAATGCTTTAATTTTACCGACATTTGCACATCTTTTTTTATGATTAAAAAGCCGTCGTTATAAAAAGCCGTGCCTGCTAAATTAGCAGCTCGTAGTGTTTCTGAATGTCTCAATTAAACGCTGAATAGATTACGTGAAGCGACTCAGTCAGGGCTTTAATTCTGTCCTGATTAGTGCTAAGTACTTATTCATCATCTGCTATTATCACCACAAAGTTAACAAAAGATTTCAGTTTTAACACTGGGCTGGATTTTCACTGAATACATAAAAAAAAAAAAAAAAAAAAAATCTGGGATGGGATGAAGGAAATTTCAATATCAAGTCCTATAATATGGCAATTTTGGAATTTTTCAGAATCGAACATATTTATTTATTTTTTCCTTATATATTTTATTTGTTCTGTAAACAGTGATATGTTTCTGAACATCTGGCTATTTAATATAATGAAAATAATCAATAAATAGTTAATAAATAAATACAAAATAATTATACACGAGTTCTAAAATAAGTAAATAGCAAAGAAAAAGGAAAATATGAAATAAAAATGATTTATTCACACATAGTGAGACTTTGGTTGCTGTAATTAATTATAGTAATTATTAAAAATAAAATCTTTTGTAGCTTCTAAAGCAAATTTGTCAGTAAGGATAAAAGATGATCACAGTCGATTGGGAGCAACAGGGCAATGTGAACAAATACCAGATAAAAAGTAAAGAATCAAACTATCCTGGAGCTGAAGATCCATATCATACAATCTTGTGCTAATGTCATCACTAAAACCGATCAAATCTTGTCCATATAGCGGTATCCTGTCGGACCTCTTCCCTGGCGTTTGTATCCCCGAGCACGACTACGGAGCGCTCCAGTTGAGTATCCAAGCGGCTCTGTGCGCCCGCTCCCTGCAGCCCGTCTCCAGCATGACCGGGAAGGTGATCCAGCTGTACGAGACCATGCTGGTGCGCCACGGCGTCATGCTGGTGGGTCCTACAGGAGGCGGGAAGACCACGGTGTACCGCGTCCTCGCCGACGCTCTGCAGGCGCTCCACGAATCCGAAGGCTGCGAGGCGAATCCCTTCTACCAGCCCGTCAAGACCTACGTGCTCAACCCGAAGTCTGTGAGCATGGGCGAGCTGTACGGCGAAGCTAACCCTCTCACGCTGGAATGGAGGGACGGCTTGATGGCGCTGTGCGTCCGCGCCGCCGCCAACGACCCCACAGATACACACAAGTGGGTGGTGAGCGACGGACCCGTGGACGCGCTGTGGATCGAGAACATGAACACCGTGTTGGACGACAACAAGATGCTGTGTCTGGCTAACAGCGAGCGGATCAAGCTCACACCTTCTATACACATGCTCTTTGAGGTGAGATGAGGAAAACTAAAAGGATTTTTTTTTTCCCCTGTTAGTCTTCACACTGTTCTGCCTGTCTGTGTGTCTCTCAGGTTCAGGATTTAGCTGTAGCCTCTCCAGCCACGGTCAGTCGCTGTGGGATGGTGTACATCGACCCGGAGGAGCTGAAATGGATGCCGTATGTGCGGACATGGCTCACAGGGCTCTCAGACAAGGTCCAGTCACTCAAACAGACCACCTCATACTACACAATTGCATAAATTTCCATTTCCAAGCTAATCCAGGCTTTCCACTTTCCACTCCAACACTTCTGCAACACACTTTGTTTATCAATTTGAACCTTTCCTAACTTCACCCGGTCCACAAAATTAGGCATTTTGTGAACACTAATAGCACTAATGAGTGAATGCCCACAGGAGTCTATTAGCATGACGCCAGAGACGTAGCGCTAATTGCTGGAATTGGTGTTCAGCGATATCCGTGCTTGCACATTTAAGTGATTGATTTCCTTAATCAGCACTGTTGGAATAACAGGAGCACTTAAGGACTTGGAAGGAAACACTTGGAACACTTGGAAGATGTGTGTGTGTGTGTGTGTGTGTGAGAGAGAGAGAGGATCACAAACCCCCTACGTGTGTGTGTGTGTACTAAAATGACTTCCCTATGGTTATTAAGTTTACTTTTAGGGCTACAGGAAGTTTAGCTAATTAAAATGCGTGCTAGCTATCTTGTTTGATTCCATCTGTGTGTGTGTGTGTAGGTTACGGAGCCTGTGCGTGCTTACCTGATGAAGCTCTTTGAGCGCTATGTGGAGAAGGGTCTCCGGTTTGTTTCGAAGCGCTGCATCCAGGCCATGGCTCAGGTGGACATCAGCAAAGTCACCACCCTGTGCTGCCTCCTCGAGGCACTGCTGTTCAGCAAGGACACCCCCAGCCTAAAAATGGTACAGTCCATCTCATCTGATTCAATTCTTATTGTGTGATGAATAATCCTTTTGTGATTAACAGTATAATATTAAGGTTTAAAGGTAACGTTTGTGCACGTGTGTACAGGACTCTACTCAGCTGAACAGTTTGCTCTGCCAGACGTTTGTGTTCTGCTACATCTGGGCTGTAGGCGGGAATCTGACAGACGGCTGCTGGGACGCTTTTGACAGCTTCGTCAGGCAGCAGTTCGAGGACAACGCAGACGCCAAGGTAGCCGCTTGGACGCAGGCTGCTTCCCTCCACCCTCCTGTCCAGTCCACGTTCTAGTTCCTGTACCAAAGCCGCTCCCTAATGATGTTCCACACGGTCGTTTAAATACGACCCCCGTCTAACCTTTTTTGGCAGAACGAATAGAACATATATATTCGCTTTATAACACTTTTGAATCGCCAAGACTTTTAAAAGACCCTTTGCTGAAAGTCACTTTCATCTCATTCTGTTCCATAAAACTGCCCATCTTTAATATTTTATGAGAATATCAGTCCTGCGAGGGGGTGATATTTATTTCAGCAGGGTTGAAATAGAGCTCAGAGAGAGTGGGAGGGAACCAGAGGAGAGTGTGATGCTGAATATGGAATAAGCTGGTGCTGGACAAAAAATGATTGATGGAATGATCTTCTGGGATTTTATTAGAGGAAACTGGATTAATATTGCGATGAGCTAAAAACAAAATGAAAATGAGACATGTGGAATTTATTTTTTAATAATGGTCTTTGCTTTTCTTTTTGATGTGTATAGTATAGTGATTGATATCTCTGTATCTCTCTCTCTCTCTCTCTCTCTTAGCTCCCGAGTGGAGGCGACCTATGGAGTGTGTATATGGACTTTGAGACTAAGCGCTTGGAGCCGTGGGAGAGGATCATTCCATTCTTCAGGTTAAAACAAACACACACACACACACACACCCACAAAGACACACCCATAAGGTGGACACACCCCTGACAAATAAAGGGTTAATCAGAACATGGACATTTTATACCTAATTACCTACAGTAGCTGCAATAATGCAACTGATAATAGGAGCTACAGATTTCTGTTCTTGAATAATTGTGATTCTGATGTATAATAGAAAAAAAACACTTTGAGGCATCATGTTCTCTTATATTGACATGTCTTCGCTTAGGTATAACAAGGAGGTTCCTTTCTTTGAGATGTTGGTGCCCACTATGGATACGGTGCGTTATGGATACCTGATGGAAAAACTGCTCTCTGTGGGACACTCTGTGCTTTTCACCGGCATCACTGGAGTAGGAAAGGTAAAATCTGTGTATGAGAGAGAGAGGAAACACCGATCAGGCATAACATTATGACCACCTGCCTAATATTGTGTCGGTCCCCTTTTTGCTACCCTGTCCTGTTGAGGCATGGACACCACTAGATCCCTGAGGGTGTGCTGTGGCACCAAGATGTAAGCAGCAGATCCTGTAAGATGCCCCACCTCGCAACTTCCAGGACTTAAAGGATACTTTTGATAGATACTGACCACTGCAGACCGGGAACACCCCACAAGAGCTGTAAGAGTTTTGGAGATGCTCTGATCCAGTGGTCTAGCCATCACAATTTGTCAAACTCGCTCAAATCCTTACGCTTGTCCATTTTTCCTGCTTCTAACACACCAACTTTGAGGAAAAAAATCATCAGATCATCAGAGTTATTCACTTCACCTGGTCATAATGTTATGCCTGATCGGTGTATATGTAAACTGTTAATCTATATATATATATATATATATATGTCATATGATGTGTGTGTGTTATCCGCAGTCTGTGGTGGCTCGTGGCTTGTTGAACAGCATACAGGAGCAGGCAGGGTACGTTCCCGTCTACATCAACTTCTCCGCCCAGACGTCCTCGGCTAGGACTCAGGAGATCATCGAGTCCAAACTGGAGAAGAAGAGGAAGAATATACTGGGTTTGCACATACACACACCTACACATCCTCACAAACATTCATAACCATTCTTCATAGCAGCAGAAAAGCAACCTCAAGGTAGACGGGCTGAAAAACCCAAAGACAGATCAGAAATGCTTAATAAATACTTTCCTAATCTTACAGGAAGCTTGATGTAAAGCTGAGTTAGAGTTTTAATTGGAATTCAGTGTGCAGCACGGTTGTCAGTAGTAGTCAAATGCACTTCAGGTATCAGCCTGATCTATACTAACAGAATATATCTCAGAGAACTTCAGTTGACTCAGAGTGTAACAAGGCAGAACGTAAGACCGAAACCGAAAGGTGACCTTCGTCTAGTCGCTGTCACATTTCCTCTGTTTCTTATTTAACTGAACACTGGAAAAGCAGAAAGAAGTTTTCATTAAAGGTTAATACAAGATTCTGTGTGTGTGTGTTTCAGGTGCTCCTGCTAATAAGCGCGTGGTGGTGTTCGTGGACGATCTGAACATGCCGAAGTTGGACTCTTACGGCTCGCAGCCTCCGATAGAGCTCCTGCGGCAGTTTCAGGACTTCAAGGGCTTCTACGACCGTGACAAGTTCTTCTGGAAGGAGATTCAGGTACAGGATCCATTCATTGTTTTCGAGCAGTCGTGTGCACACTGAGAAGATTAAATATGGAGATATCGTACGATCTGGCCGTTGTTTTGTCCCTGTTCTCATTTGAATTCAGATCAGAGTCTTCCTTATTTGCATTTCATGAACACAAGCGTGGAGGTAAACAAGGCCATGCACAAAAAACACCACGCACACACATTTGCACATAGATAAAGCGAGAGTAAATAAGTAAACAAGGCTACAGCAAGGAAAAAGCAGATCTCTTCTTCCTCATTGTCCTCTCTACTTATCCCTTCATCCACTTTTCCACACTTTTCCCCTCGTCTACGCCCTCTCTAATCAGTTCATCTACTCTTCACCTAAAGTGTAGCATCAGTGGATGCTGTGACTTGCTTCTTGCTTTTATGTTTTGTTGTAGGATATGACCGTAGCGGCAGCGTGCGCGCCCCCTGGTGGAGGCCGTAACCCTGTGACCCCCCGTTTCATCCGCCATTTCAGCATGCTCTGCCTTCCGACGCCCTCCGAGCACAGCCTTAAGCAGATTTTTAAGGTCTGTCATATCGACGAGCAAAACTATTATACCATAAACACACACACACACAGTGGCTCAGGTATAACTGACAGGTATAACCTGTTAAACACACACACATTCTCAGGCTGTACCAGTGTGGCTCAGTACCTTGTCAACATGCATGTGTGTGTAGGCTATTTTTATCAGGTATACAGTGTGTGTGCTTTGTAGCCCATCTGGTGTGTGTGTTGATTCTGCTCCTGCAGGCGATCCTGTGTGGCTTCCTCGCTGATTTCCCAGCGGCAGTGAAGCAGGCTGCAGGCAGTATAGTGGATGCTGCAGTGGAGATTTACCGCCGCATGAGCGTGGATCTGCTTCCCACCCCAGCCAAATCCCACTATGTGTTCAACCTGCGAGATCTGTCCAAGTGTGTGCAGGGTGAGACACACACACTCACATACGCAGTTATACACAATGTATTTGCAATGACACACACACACACTATAGATTAATAAGAGTAGTGTAGTATAAGAGGAATAAAGCACCGAAGGGTGAGGCGTCGGCTAAAAACGTTTTAGCCGACGTGGATCTCGAGGCTGACCCGTGGGTGTGTTTTAGGCATGCTGCAGTGCGAGCCTGGCACGGTGCAGGATCAGAACCAGATCTTCCGTCTCTTCTGTCACGAGTGTCAGCGTGTATTTCACGACCGTCTCATCAACAACGAAGACAAGACCTACTTCAACACCATGATCTGCGAGATGGCCAGTAAGAACTTCCCACTTTGTAACCTATGACCATATAAGGAAAATGCCAGTTAAAAAGGGACAGATGGTGTACAGAGTATACTGGATTAACTGGGACAGAGTAATTGTGTCTCCTAGGAAATTAACCATATTATGATATTCTCAATCATTTCCTATACCAAAGCTCCTACAGCTTACATAAAGCTACAGGTTTGTCATTCCTCGTGTGACTTTTGTCTGAAAATGAACATTAATCTTTGTTTTATCTTTCAGGTAAATATTTCAGCATCAATTTGGAGCCCGGTTATCTCACCAAGCATCCGATTATTTTTGGAGATTTCATAAAGGTGACTCTTCGCCCTGATGTTCTGATAACGCTAAGCACCAAAGACATATTTACTCTCGGTGTTAAGTATTATTTATTTAATTTGTTGCCTATTTTACATATCACCGCCGGTCATTTCTAAAGAGGTTATGTTTCAATTAACAAGTACTCAAAGACTCTTTAAGACATGGCAGTTTCAGACAGGATGTAATAAAAATTCATGGCCAGGGTCACACCAAAGACAAGGTGAACTGAGCTGTGTAGAGTTCCTGTTTAATATGTTCACAATCTGACCACACAGCTAATGATTGGGCCTCGAAAAAGGTGTAAACTAAGCAAACGGCTGTATTCAACAACCTGGATATTTAATGCAGCAGCTTAAAGAAAGCACCTTTGCAAGGTTATAAGCGCACATACACCGATCAGGCGTAACATTATGACCACCTGACTAATATTGTGTTTCTATCAGAACCAGCATTAACTTCTTCAGCAATCTGAGCAACAGTAGCTCGCACACCGGCCAGCCTTCACTCCCCATGTGCATCAGTGTGAGCCTTGACCGCCCATAACCCTGTCACCGGTTCACCACTGTTCCTTCCTTGGGAATCCTCTGCAATTACACCATATTGTTTGTGAAAGCCAGCCAAACATTGTCTCACTATGAAATAGGCATTAGCAAGCCTGGGTCCAAAATTCACAACAGAACAATATTTAGGTATTCAGACATTTTGTATTGTCTAGAATACTGAGTGTATAGAGGGTGGGGCTAGGGTGGAGTCATTTTATTTATACGAAGATTCCAGATTCTTTAGTGCACCTTCGAGAATCAATGCTTCATCTCTGATATTTTGCTATACACAGTGCATTCAGTAGTCCACTGACTGATTTGTTTTGCGTAGGTCGGAGCAGAGAAGGCAGACCGCGTCTATGAAGACCTGACAGACACAGAGAAGATCCGGAACGTTCTGCAAGACTACCTGGACGACTACAACATGACCTTCGCCAAGGAAACCAAGCTGGTGTTCTTCCAGGATGCCATCGAACATGTCTCCAGGTAGATGACATGCCTTGATCAACTGTTAATGGACTCGCTTTCTTCTAATCCAAAAAGTTTTTATAGAGCTCCAATCACATCTAAAACACTGGTGAAGACACTAATAACTTTGGACCAGCGTAATCCACATCCATCACTTAAGTTTTAGTCCCCTGAAAAGGTATAATCCCATAAGCCCTAGAAACAGAAAGAGGAAAAAAAAAAAGATAAAACCAGAGTAAAAATGCATGCAGTTTAGAACATTCGCTGATATAAATGCCATCTTCACCAAGAAAAGAAATAAAAAAAAAAGTGAACTGATAAGATTCCAGGGATTGATCAGACCTGGAGAAGCATACTTGGGAAGCAGGATACTGAGTAAGCAGCACTGAGGATGGATAAAGTCAGATGGGGTGATTAGGGTCCTGTTGGTGGCATCCAGACAGGTATAAATCACAGGAAGTGGAGAAGCCTGCATATAGTCAAAGAAGACTTTAGATAAAACTTTAAGTCTGTAAAGTAAGCCCTTCTTTCACCAAGTGGATTGTCATGGCATACAGAGCAAACTATGCATCCATGACTAGAGAATTTAACATATAAAGATTTTCTCTCCTAAAAACAAAAGAACAACCACAGACATTTTGGCGCTTTACAATTTGTCATGTTTTATTGTTTTTTAGAATCGCACGGATGATCCGGCAAGAGCGTGGCAACGCCCTGCTGGTGGGTGTGGGCGGGACAGGGAAGCAATCTCTCACGCGATTGGCCGCTCACATGTGCGGCTACCGCTGCTTCCAGATCGAGCTCAGCCGCGGCTACAACTACGACAGTTTCCACGACGATCTGCGTAAACTGTACAAGATGGCCGGCGTTGAGGGCCAGGACATGGTTTTCCTCTTCACTGACACTCAGGTACAGACAGGACATCCTAACATTATTTACCTTAACTCAGTACACTTTATGTATTTATCCCTTCCCCACTTGATCTGCTTTAGATATCTCCCGTCCAGGCTATGACGTACTTTTACAAGTCTCAGTCTGTTCCAAGCGCATCCTTTTCAATCTGCTCAAGGTTCATTTCATGAGTAGGTTGTTGCAGAAATGTGTGCACGCGCTCGGAAACTGCCTCGTTCCTTGGATCACCTTCACTTTCGAAGGACCACTAATGACCCTGAAACGGCGTATATAATGAACAGTAATGTCCTTCGTACCTGATCTGGCTGGTTACAGCTGATTTATAACGGTCTAGGTGTTCCGTCCCGATCCTGCACTCATTAGGATAATTGGTTTTTAGAAAGGTCTGTGCAGAAGACAGAGAGCGAGTAAAACTTTCTGTAGCTTTGGGATGTTGTGAGGAAGCCATACGTGAAATATGACGATATGAGATATGGTCCAGTGGAAACATTTAATACAAACAGTAGGAGGCTTGACATAGTTCTTAGGGAATACGTATGACAATGAATAGAAATATTAACAAAACCTATTAATATTTAAAAGTGAAGTGGGATCAGAGTACAAGGTCAGCCCCATCATAATTAATGGCCTCTCTTACGACAAGCTGAACAGTGACAGCTTAGTGGTGCTGGGGCTGGCACTCTCAAGTCTCTAAACCACCAAGCCCCGACTGTGCCCTCAGAAACAGTCTCACTCCACATGAGACCCGGCTCTTATCTGAGGAGTGTGACGCATTCAGAGCATGCTGGAGAAGTTTGTGCTGAACTTATTGTTAACGCTGAGGTGTCGTGTGCTTAACGAGGCTTTCGTGATGTTCCCCAGATCGTAGTGGAGGAGTTCCTGGAGGACATCAACAACATGTTGAACTCTGGTGAGGTTCCCAACCTGTTCGAGAAGGACGAGCTGGAGCAGGTGCTGGCAGCGACGCGGCCTCGCGCCAAGGAGGCGGGAATCCCCGAGAGCAACCGGGACGAGGTACAGAACGGAGCGTGGAAAATCCATCACTCTACACACTTCCATGGGCTGGATTTGTCTTTACATACTTCTCCCATGAACATGTCTGTCTGTGTTTTTGTGTATGCCACATATGGAAATATACAAGCGCCATCCGTTCATTCACCTTTCCTCCCGGGATTAGTCTATTCATCACATACTTCTGTCTGTCTGTATTCCTCTTAATCTGCTCACCAAGTCATCAATCCATCCATCCATTCTTCTGTGTTCTTTCTCTATCCATGTATGCATCATTTATCCATTCATCCATCTATAAATAATACCATTCATCTATCCATCCATCCATCCATCAGTCCCTCCATCCATAATACTACCCATCCATCCATCCATCCATCAGTCCCTCCATCCATAATACTACCCATCCATCCATCCATCAGTCCCTCCATCCATAATACTACCCATCCATCCATCCATCAGTCCCTCCATCCATAATACTACCCATCCATCCATCCATCCATCCATCCATCAGTCCCTCCATCCATAATACTACCCATCCATCCATCCATCCATCAGTCCCTCCATCCATAATACTACCCATCCATCCATCCATCCATCCATCAGTCCCTCCATCCATAATACTACCCATCCATCCATCCATCCATCCATCAGTCCCTCCATCCATAATACTACCCATCCATCCATCCATCAGTCCCTCCATCCATAATACTACCCATCCATCCATCCATCCATCCATCAGTCCATCCATCCATCCATTATAATTCTACTCATTTATTCATGTATGTATATATCCATCCATAATACCACCTACCTATCCATCCATCCATGCATCCATCCATCAGTCCCTCCATCCATAATACTACCCATCCATCCATCCATCAGTCCATCCATCCATCCATTATAATTCTACTCATTTATTCATGTATGTATATATCCATCCATAATACCATCTACCTATCCATCCATCCATGCATGCATCCATTATAATTCTACTCATTTATTCATATATGTATATATCCATCCATAATACCACCTACCTATCCATCCATCCATGCATCCATCCATCCATCCATCAGTCCCTCCATCCATAATACTACCCATCCATCCATCCATCCATCAGTCCCTCCATCCATAATACTACCCATCCATCCATCCATCCATCCATCAGTCCATCCATGCATCCATCCATCCATTATAATTCTACTCATTTATTCATGTATGTATATATCCATCCATAATACCACCTACCTATCCATCCATCCATGCATCCATCCATCCATCCATCCATCCATCCATCCATTATAATTCTACTCATTTATTCATATATGTATATATCCATCCATAATACCACCTACCTATCCATCCATCCATCCATCCATGCATGCATGCATCCATCCATCCATCCATCCATTATAATTCTACTCATTTATTCATATATGTATATATCCATCCATAATACCACCTACCTATCCATCCATCCATCCATTATAATTCTACTCATTTATTCATGTATGTATATATCCATCCATAATACCACCTACCTATCCATCCATCCATCCATTATAATTCTACTCATTTATTCATGTATGTATATATCCATCCATAATACCACCTACCTATCCATCCATCCATCCATTATAATTCTACTCATTTATTCATGTATGTATATATCCATCCATAATACCACCTACCTATCCATCCATCCATCCATTATAATTCTACTCATTTATTCATGTATGTATATATCCATCCATAATACCACCTACCTATCCATCCATCCATCCATTATAATTCTACTCATTTATTCATGTATGTATATATCCATCCATAATACCACCTACCTATCCATCCATCCATTATAATTCTACTCATTTATTCATGTATGTATATATCCATCCATAATACCACCTACCTATCCATCCATCCATGCATCCATCCATCCATCCATCCATCCATTATAATTCTACTCATTTATTCATATATGTATATATCCATCCATAATACCACCTACCTATCCATCCATCCATCCATCCATGCATGCATGCATCCATCCATCTATCCATCATAATTCTACTCATTTTTTCATGTATGTATATATCCATCCATAATACCACCTACCTATCCATGCATCCATCCACCCATCCACCCATCTATCCATCCATCTATCCATCATAATTCTACTCATTTTTTCATGTATGTATATATCCATCCATAATACCTATCTATCCATCCATAATACCACCTACCCATCCATCCATCCACTCATCCATCCATCCATCCATAATACCAACCACCCACCCTTCTATCTGTCCACCCACAATCCATAATACCAACCACCCAACCTTCCATCCACCCATCCATCCATCCATCCAAAATACTACGAATCCATCCATCCATAATACTACTCATCTATCCATCCATCCATCCATCCATCCATCCACCCATCCATCCATTATACTACTCATCTATTCATCCATCCATTTATCCATCCATCCATTATACCTCTCATCTATTCATCCATCCATCCATCCATCCATCCATCCATTATACTACTCATCTATTTATCCATCCATCCACCTGTCCATCCATCCATTATACTGCTTATCTATTCATCCATCCAGCCACCCATCCATCCATTAATTATACTGCTAATCTGTTCATCCATCCATCCATTTATCCATCCATCTATAATACTACTCATCCATCGATCCATCGATCCATCCATAATACCAACCACTCACCCTTCCATCCACCCATCTGTCCATAATGTTACCAATTCATCCATCCATAATAGTACTTATCTATCCACCCATCCATCCATTCATCCATCCATCTTAACACCCACCCATCCATCCAACTCTCCACTCTGTCCACCCATCCATCTATCTTTCTATGTTCTTACCTAACCACCTAGTTACCTATTTATTCTTTCATATATATGAAATGTTTACATTTAATCTCATCCATCTTTATTTTCACTACCCATCCAGTCCATCCCTCTATCCATCCACACAATGTTGAATTTTTCCTCTTTGTATGCAGGTCTTCCAGTACTTCATCTCTCGTGTACGGGAGAAGCTGCACATAGTGTTGTGTATGAGTCCGGTGGGCGATGCCTTCCGCTCACGCTGCCGTATGTTCCCATCGCTCGTCAACTGCTGCACCATCGACTGGTTTGTCCAGGTCAGCATCCAGTACCACAGCCCACGCGGTTTCCCTCTATCACAAATCTTTACAAAGCATTGCTCAGTTTCTTTAACCAACATGAAAAAGCATATAATAATCATTTATGACCCTAGAGTAAGAAGGTGACATACAGTATGTAGTTGCAGGGGTTTATAAATCTGAAAGACTTTTATGATTCCCTCGAAATCTTTTTTTAGCCTCCAGTTATATACCCACAATGGTCAATGGGAGCGTCTGCAAATATGTAAAGAGCATTTTTTGTGTCTATTTTCATCAATTCTGTTTATATTGCGAACAATTGAGTCAGTTTGGGGTATTTTAGAAGGAGCGTTACGATGCTCCTGCTATAAAATCTAATGAGATGGCCTGTGGTGATGAGGCTTGTTAGTGTCAGTGTGTCCTTGCTGTTTCGTCAGAGCAGAGCTGTAGTGCGTGAGCCTTTAGTAAAACCTACTTTTCTCGCCGGACACGGAGTCACAGGGCTAAAATGTATTCAGGTCAAATCATCTGCGAGAAAGTTGGAATCTGATAGGCTCTTCGATTTGATGATGCAATAACAACTTCCGTTCATATCTGCCCAGTATAATACTAACCCAGTGACGACACCATTCACACTCCATTTCACACTTCCATTAAGAAAAGCTGGTTTTAAAAGTGCTTTTATTAAACTTATTTTTTATTAACTTTTGGATAAATGTAATTATGAAGAAAGAAGAATGCAATTGAGTCTGGTGTGAGAGAGCATCGTGTGTGTGTGTGTGTTCTAGTTCTCATTCTTCCACAGACGATTTGTATTAGCCACAGATGCTTCAGGCTCATTCGTATTTCTTCATGCAACGTCGGCTTCTTTCATCTATCCATCTCTCTCTCTCTCTCTCTCTCTCTCTCTCTCTCTCTCTGTCTCTCTTCGATTCCAATCTTCTACTTCTCCTCTGTTCAGCCAGTGAGTTAATGAGTTGCATGCTACTGGATCTCTGCAGGCTGTTTATGAGAGCATTGTGCTAATTTCTATATAGAGTGTGTAAGAGGAAAAGAAAGAGAGAGAGAGAGAGAGAGAGAGAAAGAGAGAGAGAGTTTATTTATATATTGGGATGGTAATACAATGACGTTTGTGTATAGCTGGTCCATATGGTCCATAGTCATGGTGTGTGTGTGTGTGTGTGTGTGTGTGGGTGTAAATTACTCAGCATTTACGCATTAAGCTGGTGGGTTTCAGGTGTTTTGTTCATACCTATAACTATGTATCACCAACATGGCAGTGAATATATATATAAGTGGTTAAGGCTCTGGGTTGTGGATCAGGGTTCAAGCCCCAGCACCACTAAACTCCACTGTTGGGCAAATTGAGCACTCCTTGGTCCAGGGGCGCTGTACCACAACCTCCTCAACTGGGATATACGAAGAAAAGAATTCCACTGTGCTGTAATCTATGTGTGGCGATAATAAAGGCTTCTTGCCCTTAGTTCCTCTTCTTCTGCTGCCCCCAAAGCACGATGCTGCCACCACCATGCATCAATGCACTGCCACCATCTAGGCCCAACGAATTACATTTTTTAGTCCAGGAAATCTTTTTCTTCATGCTCTCAGAAGTGGGATTATTTGGTGGAGATATTTATAACTGACCAAGGCCAATAAAATTTAATCACACCATTCTTTTTGTTTAATATTCCGTTTCATAGAGCTACCCTCTACTGTGATAGTGTTTCTCCTGTTAGTCGTCCAGCACATTATAATCATAATGAATTCTAACCTCTCCTTGTCTCTCTCCGTGTCTCAGTGGCCGCACGAAGCCCTCCTGTCTGTCTCGCAGACGTTTTTCCAGACCGTGGACTTTGGCAGCGAGGAGATGGCGAACTGTTTGTCTCAGATGTGTGTGGAGATCCACATGAGCGTGACGGACATGGCCGAGCGCTTCTATTCAGAGCTGCGCCGCCGCTATTACACCACGCCCACTTCTTATCTGGAGCTCATTAACCTTTACCTGAGCATGCTGGGAAATAAGAGGCAGCAGCTGGAGGCGGTGAGGGTTCTAAGCACACGAGAAAACACACAAACGTTTTTATGGATACAAAGCAGCATTTATATGATCACATTCCAGCAGGGTATTAGATCAAACCCCCATGTAGGTGTTATCAGGGACTGAGTGAGAATTGACACTAGAGTCAACACAGGAGTGTGTGTGTGTGTGTGTGTGTTTGCAGGCGCGTGATCGAGTGAAGAATGGTCTGACAAAGCTGTTAGAGACCAACGAGCTGGTGGATAAGATGAAGGCGGAACTGTCGGCCCTGGAGCCCGTGCTCACGCAGAAATCCATCGATGTCAGTGCCCTCATGGAGAAAATCGCTGTGGACCAGGAGAAAGCTGACCAGGTGTGTGTGTGTGTGTGTGTGTGAATCACAGTTGGGGTGGATTCATGGATTGATGTGTGGATGGATGGAAGAACACCTAGAGGTGTGGATTAATGGATAGATCATATAAATAGAACTTTCTGAGTGTTAGAGAAATTGATGGATTGATGGATTAATCTTATATTAACGAGTGATAGACGAATGATAGAAATGTAACACTTTGAATTCTATAATATGGATGGATGGATGGATGGAAGACTGAAATGCAACACTGAATTCTGAGGGATGGTTAGAGGGATGGAGGGATGGATGGTTTGGTGATAGCAGAGGAACATTCTGAATTTAGATGAATTGATGATCAAAAAGGAAGTAGGAATTCTGATGGATGGATGGATGGATGGATGGAAGATCGAAATGCAACACTAAATTCTGATGGCTGAATAGATGGATGGATGGATGGATGGATGGATGGATGGATGGATGGGTGGTTGGATGGATGGATGGATGGATGGAAGATCGAAATGCAATACGAAATTCTGATGGCTGAATAGATGGTTGGATGGATGGGTGGTTGGATGGATGGATGGATGGAAGATCGAAATGCAAAATTAAATTCTGATGGATGGATGGATGGATGGAAGAATGAAATGCAACATTGAATTCTGATGGATGGATAGTTTGGTGATAGGAGAGGAACATTTTGAATTTGGATGGAATGATGATAGAAATGGAAGAAGGAATTGTGATGAATGGCTGAATGGATGGCTGAAATGCAACACTGTATTCTGATGGATGGCTGGATGGATGGATGGATGGATGGAAGATTGAAATGAAAGACTGAATTCTGATGGATTGCTGGATGGCTGGATGGATGGATGGATGGATGGAAGATTGAAATGCAACACTGAATTCTGATGTATGGATGAGTAATAATTGAACGCTAAAGTCTGATGGATGGTCTGGTAGATGGATTGTTAATAAAATTGGAACAGCTCAATATTTTAAAGATGTTTGAGTTATAGCCTTCTCTGCTGACCTTTAACCCCTAGGTGCGCAGTGTGGTGAAGGTGGACGAGGCCTTGGCAAAGGAGAAAGCCGATAACACGAAGGCCATCGCAGAAGAAGCACAGAGAGACCTGGACAAGGCTCTGCCCGCTCTGGAGAAGGCCAACAAGGCTCTGGACGCTCTGGACAAGGCCGACATCGCCGAGATCCGAGTGTTCACCAAACCACCTGACCTCGTCATGACCGTCATGGAGGCAGTGTGTATCCTGCTCAACGCCAGGTGGGTGCTGTGACAACTGTGTGTGTGTGAGAAAGCAAGATAAAATAATTAAAAATAATTCCCTATACACAGGACAGACTGGGCAAGCGCCAAGCAAGTCCTCGGCGATGCCAACTTCCTGAAGAAGCTCACGGACTTCGACAAAGACAACATCCATCCACAGATCCTTCAAAAGCTGCAGCGCTACATCCAGAACCCTGATTTCATACCTGAGAAGGTGGAGAAGGTGTCCAAAGCCTGCAAGTCCATGTGCATGTGGGTGAGAGCTATGGACCTTTATTCCCGCGTGCTCAAAGAAGTTGGACCTAAACGAGAGAAACTGGCCTCGGCCCAGGTGAGTTTTGGCACTTGTCCTGATCATTTGGTTTGTTCATCATCATATCGTTTTTTTTGTGCTCTTGTTGTTTACCAGGCGGAGCTGGATGCAACCTCAGCAACTCTGAAGCAGAAGCAGGCCAAACTACAGGAGGTGGAGAACGAGATCAAAGTTCTGCAGCAGCAGTTCAGCTCCAGCGTTGCTGAGAAAGAGACCCTGGGTGAGAGGAATGATGGCTAAATTTGTATTCTATTAAAATGGAAGGACCGGTATGTTTAAATGTGTTTGTCTGTGAAAATGTGTTTTAGCTGAAAGCATGGCTCTGACCAAGGCGAGGCTGAATCGCTCGGGGAAGCTAACTTCGGCGCTGGCTGACGAGCGCGTGCGCTGGCAAGAAAGCATCGCATTGTTCGAGATGGAGATCAACAACCTGGTGGGAAACGTGTTCATCGGAGCCGCATGCGTGGCTTACTACGGAGCTTTCACTTCCCACTACAGACAGCTGGTACAGTGTTAACACACTCTCAGAACAGTCTGAATTTAGACCTAGAGGACAGCGTGTCATTGTTAGGCCACTAGGGGGCACTAAACACAGCTACAGGCAAAATGTCATTACCATGCAATGAATTCTTATAACATGTAATCAGCAAATAGGCATCATTGACCGGTGTGTGTGTGTGTGTGTGTGTGTAGCTGATAGAGCAGTGGATCTCACGCTGTCAGGAGTTGGGGATCCCCATCAGCTCCAACTTCAGTCTGATTGGAATCCTGGGCGACCCGTACGAGATTCGGATGTGGAATTCTGAAGGTTTGCCCCGCGACAATGTTTCCACAGAGAACGGTATCCTGGTGACTCGTGGACGCCGCTGGCCCCTCATGATCGACCCCCAAGATCAGGTGACCTTCCCTGAGCAGGTCCATTATAATCAGTGTGAATGTAAGTGTGAGTGCGAGAATGTGTGTGTGTAATTAATACAGTAAATAAATCTAAAATATATATAGAAAACAACACGAGGAGTTTCTCTATCCTAGTTCAGGTTACGATGTTTACCCTCTTCCCCAGCAGAGTAAATTAGCGCATTCCACGCTCCGTCTCTGTTTATTACAGGCTGCTGCGCGTGCACTCTCTCCTTCAATCACTCCGTCTTCTCTTCATCCTCTGGCTCCTTGTCGTTTTTGTTTTACTCTCCATTCATCTCTTCATCTTGCTCAGAGGCTTGGCAGCTCCTCTGAGACGGAAACGCACACACATATTGTTGCTGCACAAGATATTTACATACCGTCCTCATCTGGGCTCGGCTCCTCGGCGTGCCCTGCCAGACACTCGCAATCAAATTTCTTCTAGAGATATTTCAATAAACAGCCAGTCTGAATGCGAATGAATTTTGCCTGGTGGTAAAAAAAAAGTAGTGTTTTTGTTACACTAGATAGAAAACTCCTGCTGATAGTCATTCAAACTGATGGCACCAAGCTAGTTTATGTTCACCACCTGGACACCTGACCATCACACACACACACATACACAATTCATCTTTATGCTGGTAAAACAAAGTTGTTTCATGATAGAGATTCATATAGACATTTCTAGAGGTGTTTCCTAAAACGTTTTTGTTATTTTGTAAATCGCTCTGATTTCATTTTCACCTTTTGTATCATCTGATGGAAACTTAAACAGACAGATAATGTTTCACAGAAGGAAAATATACCAGTCTTCGCTCCTATCGGTCACCTCTATTTCGCTTCTCACTTACATAAAGTCACAGCCTGCTCATTTTCACCAGACATGCTATTAAAAGTGCTTCTAATCCTTTTGTCACATATTGCTAAAGTTAGTATGGAAGTGTAGTAAGGAATAAAGCGCTTGCTGTTATAGGTGTAGCGCACTGAGCAGGGGAAAACAGAACAGGGAGAAGCCTCAACAGAAATAAACTTTGTTAAACAGTTTAAACCAGCATGGAGGAAAAACTCAACTTTGGCGTAGCTGTTCATCCAGCTAGGAGCAAAGGGAATCTTACCGTAGCCTGGCGTAGTGGCGGGGCATGAGGCTGGAGCTGGAGGGCTGAAGAGGGTGCTGAAGGATTTAGAGCAGGCGCTGGAGGTGGCATCAGCCCAGGAGTGTGGCAGAACTTCACAGTCCGGCGAGGTTTGGGGCTATCCTGAGGATTCTCTGGAGAGCATTAGTCCCATCCAGAGACAGCTCACCTTTGTATCATGCCTGAACCTGGCTCTTCACTGTTCTCTCTGAGGGTGAGGAGTTCATCGGCGCTCCCGATTGGCCAGTGCAGTTTTGGCAGGTTTTTGGTCACCCCTCTGGTTTAGCGGCACTGTCTGAGGTGCTGATCTTCTGCTGCGCTTTACAATGCCGCTGTCCATAGTGCTGATCCGCCGCTGCCACTTTTGTGGTGCTGTTTTAGAGGGGTGAAGTGCAGCTTTCTACTAAAAGCATGCCGTCACATAGTTATATAATCAGTGACAGGGAAGCGTCATTTATTCAATAATGTCAGATCCATTTAATGTTATAAAACATCTGTGAAACCATTTAGTTCCTGTCATCAATGAGAGGTAGAGATGTTTTAGAAAGAAACACTTTGATCTCTTGAAGGTCAGTGTGAGCCTGTATTCAGGAAGTATTTCTGACAGTATTCTTTTTGTGACTTCCAGGCGAACCGCTGGATCCGCACCAGAGAGGCAAAGAACAGCCTGAAGGTCATCAAACTGACGGACCCCGGGTTCCTCCGCACTCTCGAGAACGCCATCCGCCTGGGCATGCCTGTCCTACTGGAAGAGGTGTCCTTACTTATAACTTTACAATTCACATTCACAGTCAACATTTTAACTTTATACACTCAAGCTACAACGAGACATTCAGGGTCTGGGGTCTGAGGCAGGGATATTTTACCCTTGCTCTCGTGCACAGTTAACACGTTCATATTTTGTGCCTTTTGAAGGACAAACAGATGGTGCTCTAAGTTGATGCGACTGGCTTGAAGTGAAAGTTGATGGTGAACCCATTACCAGCTGTGAAACAGATTCGCTTTGACGCTTATCTGATTGAGGAATTTGATTGTGTGCAGCTGCAGGGTCTTCAATATTATAATCTGTTGAATTACTTTCTCTGTGTGTGTGTGTGTGTGTGTGAAGCTTAAAGAAACTCTGGACCCTGCTCTGGAGCCTGTACTGCTGAAACAGACGTTCGTGTCTGGTGGCAGGACGCTGATCCGTCTGGGAGATTCTGACATCGACTACGACAAAAACTTCCGCTTTTACATGACCACCAAGATGGCCAATCCCCACTACCTTCCTGAGGTGTGTGTGGGTTGTGAGAAAGCTTTGCTTTTAGTTTTGTTACATCACAAGAAATATGTCTGATACTGAAGAATCCTTTCATAAAATGATCAATAACACAAATCTGTTTAATCCTGTGGTATTATGGAAATAAGGGTGTATTAGAACGAGTGTGTTAATGTAAGTCCCTAAAGCCTAACAACTGTTCATGCTGAATGCATTCTGTCCAATCAGAGTCATCAGCGCTGTTGCGTAACACAGCTTTTAACCTCTATTGAATTTCCTCAATAGCTCACATCTGCTCACAAAAAGGCCCCGCTACAGTAATAACCGACCCCAACCATCCTGTTTTGTCTCACCAAATTGCTGTTTGTTGACATTATCCACTTCCTCTTTGAGTAAGGCAGCTAGGGCAGCGATACAATGATCGGACAGCCGAGTGCCAGGGTGCAGCGCCCCGGGGCTTGGCACTGGCTTAAAGGTCAGCTGGATGTGGATGTGACACAAGACATAGCTGCCAAGTAGATAATGCCAACCATTCGGCACAGTTCCGTTAGAATGTAAAGAGCCGCGCTCACGACGAGGGGTTGACAAGCCAAGCGTGCCGCTTCCTCTTTCCTCCCGTCATGTTGCATTTGGGTCAAAATGGCCTGTTTAAAGTGGAACAATACTAAAAATGTTCCTCGACATTAAACTTTATGTGTGCGGCTCGTTTTCTCTAATGAAAGGCATTAAAAAAAGATTGTTGTGAGGTAACAGGAACAGTTCTTCCAAGTATTAGGGAAATATACAGGCTTTAGTTCTCATGGACTCTTGTGCAGTGCAGTGTGACGATTCTGCGTGTCTCCTTCGATTACAAGGGTGTCAGAGATTTTCTTTGCCCACAGGTTTGCATCAAAGTGACTATCATCAACTTCACGGTGACTAAGTCAGGACTGGAAGATCAACTCCTCAGGTAAATCTCACGCATCCGTGATTATCCGGATTATCCGCTGTTTTCCAGATGGCGTAGATTTCAGAGTGAGTGTCTTCCTCAGTGTGACGCTATATTCAACTCCTGTGGATTGGAAATATCCGTTTACACCATTTAATATTATTTTGGTTAATTGACACTTGTAGAGTAAGGTCCAGAGCTGTCCAGTCCACAGTCCACATCAGTTTATTCTGATAAAGTGCATTACTTTATACTAAAAGTCCATTGTAATGTCACTTGGATTCTATAGATCTGTACCTAACAGCTGCATCTGTAATCATAAAGACTGCCCTGTGCTCATCTCAAACCTTTTTCAATACACTGAGGTCTCCTTCAAATCTCAGTTCCTCTCTCGGTTCTCATTGTTCATCTGAATGGACGTCCGGATTTGTTGCATCTCTGATGTTTTTTCTCACAGTGATGTGGTGCGCCTGGAGCAGCCCGAGCTGGAGAAGCAAAGAAACGAGCTGATCGTCAGCATCAACGCCGACCGTAACCAGCTTAAAGCCATCGAGGAGCGCATCCTCAAGCTGCTCTTCACCTCGCAGGGCAACATCCTTGACAACGAGGAGCTCATCAACGCCCTGCAAGAGTCAAAGGTCAGAGATCACGAGGAGACATGAGGATTGTTATGGTGTCTGAGTGAAGGGAAGACTTTCCAAGTGTGTGTGTGTGTGTGTGTGTGTGTAAGAGACGGGTTTAGTGATTGGCCTCTAACATGTCTATCAGACTCTCACTACAATTTAGGAAGAGACGTTAGACACAAACACATGCAAGAGTGGTGCACATAAATGATGCAGCACAGACCTCCTGCGTGTGTGTGTGTGTGTGTTTGCACGCAGTGACTGAGATTGCATTTCACTTTCTGTCACCTCTCCCCTTCCCCTGATGGAGTGAATGACAGAGTGCAGGAAAGAGTGTGGACAGACAGATACACTGATAGATGGATAGGTGCTTCAGCGAGGCGTGATGCTTTGCCCTTGAGAAAATGAAACTTTTCGTGTTTATAGCCCCGTATATCCTTTGAGCGGAAGTAAGTGCCCCCCTCTCTGCAGACACACATTCGTTTTCCCCATGTTTCAGATGTGTGTGTGTGTTCTTCAAGATGCAGAAACGATTGCTTCTTAAATCATGTGTGAACAATCGATGAAGAACATGATCCACTACTAAACAGACACTAAAATTCTCATCTGAATCCAAAGAAAAAATAAAAAAACTCTCAGGTCTCCTGTGAAGTCAGAGCTGGGAGCCATCGGAACATCACAGCATCTATCCTGCTGAATTCTGCCCTTGGTTTTCACCCCTGACTCTATTTATTTACCTGAGAGCAACACCATCCATCCTCATCATCAATAAACTATCTATTTAATGAGCTTTAGGGAAGGCAGTGTCCACACACACACACCTGAAATACCCCAACATTTTTCTTTCTGTGTGTGTGTGTGTGTGTGTGTGTGCAGGTGACTTCAGAGGCTATCAAATCCCGTCTGGAAGAAGCCGAGGCCACAGAGTTGAAGATAAACACCGCCAGGGAGAAATATCGGCCCGTGGCCACCCGGGGCTCGGTCATGTATTTCGTCATCGCTAGCCTTTCAGAGATTGACCCCATGTACCAGTTCTCCTTAAAGTATTTCAAACAGGTAACGCTCTCACCTTAAGCACATTTCCATAAAACAACCAAATGATGTTACACCAACAAAAGTTGCACGTCAAAACTTTCCATGTATTCGAGGATGATATTGTGTGTGTGTGTGTTCACAGCTGTTCAACAGCACTATCGAGACGTCGGAGAAGCACAGCGAGCTCAGCGTGCGCTTACAGATCCTGCTGGATTCCACGCTGCTCAGCGCCTACACCAACGTCTCGCGAGGCCTCTTCGAGCAGCACAAAACCATCTACAGCTTCATGCTGTGTGTGGAGATCATGATGCAGAGGGAGGAAATCTCCCCACAAGAGTGGTTCTACTTCCTCCGAGGAGCAGGAGGCATGGATAAGGTGTGTGTGTGTGTGTATTGATGTTTATTATCCGTTCTGTGTTCTCCACCCATAAGCTAAGTCATAAATGAGATGTAACCGTGCTAATTGCTAAATTAATGAGCGGAGCGGATTGCTATTTTCACCCGTCCCAAGGGTCGTACACACTCTGTCCTCATATGTGTGTGTGTGTGTGTGTGTGCTCTTTTGTGTTTGTGTGTTTTCCGCGGTTGACTTGCTAAACTGCAGAATGATACAGTCATCACTGATCCTGTTTTCTCAGTAAAAAAAAAAAGAAAAAGAAAAAAAAAAAAAAATATATATATATATATATATATATATATATATATAAATAAAAAGAAACTAACCCGGCCATCTGTCATGTCCACTTCCTGTTCCGCCGAACAGATTGTCTCCGGTCAGTCACTGTCTGACGGCCCTGGAATGAATGATTAGCCTCAGGCTCTCTCGTGACTTTTTTTCCCCATACCTTTTAGCCTGTTTTTTTTTTAAGTGTATATTTTCCACTTATATAGCTTTATGAATTTTATAAACTGATTACAAATCCTTTGAGAAATCCTGCCATGTTAGCACACACACATCTATTGATCTCTCTTTCTCTCTCTCTCTCTGTGAAGGAGACACCGGAAAAGCCCAGTGTTCCCTGGTTGTCTGATTACGTGTGGGAGACGTGTAGTGACCTGGAGAAGAACCTGCCCTGCTTCAGAGGCATCAAGAACGACATCATATCAACACCTGTTACTGTGCAGCTGGGTACAATAACTACTCCATCAGTGTGTGTGTGTGTGTGTGTGTGTGTGTGTGTGTTATTATCAAATACAATTAATACAACTCTCTCTCTCTCTCTCTCGCTCTGCAGGAAGCTTGGAGGTAGCCCTGAATCCAGAGCAGTGGGACGGCTATGTGTCAGACCTCGAACTGTACTCGGACAACACGTCCTCCGACCAGCTACCTGAGGTCAGAGGTCACTGGAACGAGCGTCTCGAACCCTTCCAGAAGCTCATCCTGATTAAGAGCTTCAGTGAAGAAAAGGTAGAGCAGAAGTCATGAGTTAGGCGTAGCTTCAGGTGTATACAGTCATTTCATGTTAATTAAACCCACACCGTCCGTGTTGCCAGGTCGTGCTCGCCGTGACCGAGTTCGTGATCGCCAGTCTTGGGAAGCCGTTTGTGGAAAATCCACCGGTGGATCTGGCAACCCTGTACGCAGACATGTCTCCCTCCACACCGCTGGTGTTCATCCTCAGCACCGGCTCCGATCCCATGGGGGCTTTCCAGAGATTCGCCAAGGAGCGTGGATACCTGGACAGGCACGGAGCACTTCATTACTCCTTTATGCTGAAAAAGTGACAGTGTAGACGTGTGCAAGAGAACAGCTGAGTGTAAATGCATTTACAAGCACCCCAGTCACTTTCAACTTATTTTCAAATGTAGAATGAAGTTCCTTTATATGGGTGAAACATCCTGTTTGATTTCGCTAGCAGCTTGAATGTGGATCTGCTGCTAATTAACTAGCTAATATTATCAGCAGACATGCTAATGATGTGTGCAAAGGTTGCTAGCCAGCCTAATGGGGGCGAAGAGAAAATACTGAACACACATACACACTCGTACAGTTAACAATAATAGACGAGAAATACACTATGT
>NC_080738.1:5239836-5264836 GCF_019097595.1 Hemibagrus wyckioides | reverse complement strand
CTGATTGCGTGTTTCTCTCCAGAGACGGAGTGTGTTAAGGGGATTAGTGTGTAATTGCAGGTTTAGGTTTAGAGCTTAAATTTTTCCCTCTGAGACATTAATGTCTTATTAATCACTGGAAAGGTGACCGCTACTGATACTGATGCCACAACATTGTGTGTGTGTGTGTGTATGTGTGTGTGTGTGTGTGTGTGTGTAGGAGAAATTACATATGGAGGAAGAGTAACAGACGCTTGGGATCAGCGCTGTTTGCGCACCATTCTCAAGCGCTTCTTCTCACCCGAGACTCTGAAGGAGGGATACAAGTACTCAGCGTCAGGTACACACACACACACACACACACACGCACACACACACACATGCAACTAAGATCATTAAAAAAAGAACTCTGATTATATTTGCACCCTCCCCTGAAGGCACATAATATATTAATGTACTCTGATTATTGCCTATTAATTTATTGCCTATTGCCATTTAATTTAATACATGAGAACATATAAAAAAATCATAGAATTAATATAGAATAGAAATATCTGATCTCTGGTGTGTAGGGATCTACTCCGCTCCCGAGTCTGACAGCCTGAGTGAGTACCACAGCTACATCGAGAACCTGCCCATCATCGACGATCCCGAGATCTTCGGCATGCATGAGAACGCTAACCTGGCTTTCCAGGTACAAACACACTGTAACACACACACACACACACACACTAACACAACACACTGTTACACACACACACACTAACATACCACACTGTTACACACACACACACACACACACTAACACAACACACTGTTACACACACACACACACACTAACACACTGTTACACACACACACTAACACAACACACTGTTACACACACACTAACACAACACACTGTTACACACACACACACTAACAAACCACACTGTTACACACACACACACACTAACACAACACACTGTTACACACACACACTAACACACTGTTACACACACACACTAACACAACACACTGTTACACACACACACACACACACACTAACACACTGTTACACACACTAACACAACACACTGTTACACACAAACACACACACACTAACACAACACACTGTAACACACACACACACTAACACAACACACTGTTACACACACTAACACACACACTAACACAACACACTGTAACACACACACACTAACACAACACACTGTTACACACTAACACAACACACTGTAACACACACACACTAACACAACACACTGTAACACACTAACACAACACACTGTAACACACACACACACTAACACAACACACTGTTACACACTCACACACTAACACAACACACTGTTACACACTCACACACTAACACAACACACTGTTACACACTCACACACTAACACAACACACTGTAACACACACTAACACAACACACTGTTACACACTCACACACTAACACAACACACTGTTACACACTCACACACTAACACAACACACTGTAACACACACTAACACAACACACTGTTACACACTCACACACTAACACAACACACTGTTACACACTAACACACTAACACAACACACTGTTACACTCACACACTAACACAACACACTGTTACACACACACACACACTAACACAACTTTGGTGTTTGGTCTGTTTGGTGTGTTTGGTCTGTTTGATGTGTTTGGTCTATTTGGTGTGTTTAGTCTGTTTGATATGTTTGATGTGTTTAATGTGTTTGGTCTGTTTAGTGTGTTTGATGTGTTTAATGTGTTTGGTGTGTTTGGTCTGTTTGATGTGTTTAATGTGTTTGGTCTGTTTAGTGTGTTTGATGTGTTTAATGTGTTTGGTCTGTTTGGTCTGTTTGATGTGTTTAATGTGTTTAATGTGTTTAATGTGTTTGGTGTGTTTGGAGTGTTTGGAGTGTTTGGTGTGTTTGATGTGTTTAATGTGTTTGGTCTGTTTGATGTGTTTAATGTGTTTAATGTGTTTGGTCTGTTTGGTCTGTTTGATGTGTTTAATGTGTTTGGTCTGTTTGATGTGTTTAATGTGTTTGGTGTGTTTGGAGTGTTTGGTGTGTTTGGTCTGTTTGATGTATTTAATATGTTTGGTCTGTTTGATGTATTTGGTCTGTTTGGTGTGTTTGGTCTGTTTGATGTGTTTAATGTGTTTGGTCTGTTTAGTGTGTTTGGTCTGTTTGATGTGTTTAATGTGTTTGGTCTGTTTGGTCTGTTTGATGTGTTTAATGTGTTTGGTCTGTTTGATGTGTTTGGTCTGTTTGATGTGTTTGGTGTGTTTGATGTGTTTAATGTGTTTGGTCTGTTTGGTGTGTTTGGTCTGTTTGATGTGTTTAATGTGTTTGGTCTGTTTGGTGTGTTTGGTCTGTTTGATGTGTTTAATGTGTTTGGTCTGTTTGGTGTGTTTGGTCTATTTAATGTGTTTGGTCTGTTTGGTCTGTTTGATGTGTTTGGTGTGTTTGGTCTTTTTGATGTGTTTGGTGTGTTTGGTCTGTTTGATGTGTTTGGTCTGTTTAATGTGTTTGGTGTGTTTGGTCTGTTTGATGTATTTAATGTGTTTGGTCTGTTTGATGTGTTTGGTCTGTTTGGTGTGTTTGATGTGTTTGGTCTGTTTGATGTATTTAATGTGTTTGGTCTGTTTGGTGTGTTTGATGTGTTTGGTCTGTTTAATGTGTTTGGTCTGTTTGATGTATTTGGTGTGTTTGGTCTGTTTGGTGTGTTTGATGTGTTTGGTCTGTTTAATGTGTTTGGTCTGTTTGATGTATTTGGTGTGTTTGGTCTGTTTGGTGTGTTTGATGTGTTTGGTCTGTTTGGTCTGTTTGGTGTGTTTGGTCTGTTTGATGTGTTTGGTCTGTTTGGTGTGTTTGATGTGTTTGGTCTGTTTGATGCATTTAATGTGTTTGGTCTGTTTGGTCTGTTTGATGTGTTTGGTCTGTTTAATGTGTTTGGTCTGTTTGATGTATTTGGTGTGTTTGGTCTGTTTGGTGTGTTTGATGTGTTTGGTCTGTTTGGTCTGTTTGATGTGTTTGGTCTGTTTGATGTGTTTGGTGTGTTTGGTCTGTTTGATGTGTTTGGTGTGTTTGGTCTGTTTGATGTATTTAATGTGTTTGGTCTGTTTGGTCTGTTTGATGTGTTTGGTCTGTTTAATGTGTTTGGTCTGTTTGGTGTGTTTGATGTGTTTGGTCTGTTTGATGTATTTAATGTGTTTGGTCTGTTTGGTGTGTTTGATGTGTTTGGTCTGTTTGATGTGTTTGGTCTGTTTGATGTGTTTGGTGTGTTTGGTCTGTTTGATGTATTTAATGTGTTTGGTCTGTTTGGTCTGTTTGATGTGTTTGGTGTGTTTGATGTGTTTGGTCTGTTTGATGTATTTAATGTGTTTGGTCTGTTTGGTGTGTTTGGTCTGTTTGGTGTGTTTGATGTGTTTGGTCTGTTTGATGTGTTTGGTGTGTTTGGTCTGTTTGATGTATTTAATGTGTTTGGTCTGTTTGGTGTGTTTGGTCTGTTTGATGTGTTTGGTGTGTTTGGTCTGTTTGATGTATTTAATGTGTTTGGTCTGTTTGGTGTGTTTGGTCTGTTTGATGTGTTTGGTCTGTTTGGTCTGTTTGATGTGTTTGGTCTGTTTGATGTGTTTGGTCTGTTTGGTCTGTTTGATGTATTTAATGTGTTTGGTCTATTTGGTGTGTTTGGTCTGTTTGATGTGTTTGGTGTGTTTGGTCTGTTTTAATGTATTTAATGTGTTTGATGTGTTTGATGTGTTTGGTGTGTTTGGTGTGTTTGGTCTGTTTTGATGTGTTTGGTGTGTTTGGTCTGTTCACACAGAGGCAGGAGACAGTGACTCTGATTAACACCATCCTGGAGGTGCAGCCCCGCTCCTTAGCAGCTGCTGGAGGGAAGAGTAATGACGAGGTGGTGCATGAACTCGCAGACTCCATCCTCAACAAGATTCCAGGTGAGTGTTTATTACACATTCCACCATAACCTACACCATACACCATAAACTACACCATTCAGCATAACCTACACCATCCACCATAAACTACACCATTCAGCATAACCTACACCATCCACCATAAACTACACCATTCAGCATAACCTACACCATCCACCATAAACTACACCATTCAGCATAACCTACACCATCCACCATAAACTACACCATTCAGCATAACCTACACCATCCACCATAAACTACACCATCCACCATAAACTACACCATTCACCATAACCTACACCATCCACCATAAACTACACCATCCACCATAAACTACACCATCCACCATAACCTACACCATCCACCATAAACTACACCATTCAGCATAACCTACACCATCCACCATAAACTACACCATTCAGCATAACCTACACCATCCACCATAAACTACACCATCCACCATAAACTACACCATTCACCATAACCTACACCATCCACCATAAACTACACCATCCACCATAACCTACACCATCCACCATAACCTACACCATCCAGCATAACCTACACCATCTACCATAACCTACACCATCCACCATAACCTACACCATCCACCATAATGTGCACCATCCACCATAAAATACACCATTCACCATAAACTACACCATCCACCATAACCTACACCATCCACCATAATGTACACCATCCACCATAAACTATACCATCCAGCATAACCTACACCATCCAGCATAACCTACACCATCCACCATAAACTACACCATCCACCATAACCTACACCATCCACCATAACCTACACCATCCACCATAAACTACACCATTCAGCATAACCTACACCATCCACCATAAACTACACCATCCACCATAACCTACACCATCCACCATAACCTACACCATCCACCATAAACTACACCATTCAGCATAACCTACACCATCCACCATAAACTACACCATCCACCATAAACTACACCATTCACCATAAACTACACCATTCACCATAACCTACACCATCCACCATAAACTACACCATCCACCATAACCTACACCATCCACCATAAACTACACCATCCACCATAAACTACACCATCCAGCATAACCTACACCATCCACCATAAACTACACCATCCACCATAAACTACACCATTCACCATAAACTACACCATCCACCATAAACTACACCATTCACCATAACCTACACCATTCACCATAACCTACACCATCCACCATAACCTACACCATCCACCATAAACTACACCATCCAGCATAACCTACACCATCCACCATAACCTACACCATCCACCATAAACTACACCATCCACCATAACCTACACCATCCACCATAAACTACACCATCCAGCATAACCTACACCATCCACCATAAACTACACCATCCACCATAAACTACACCATTCACCATAACCTACACCATCCACCATAAACTACACCATTCACCATAACCTACACCATTCACCATAACCTACACCATCCACCATAACCTACACCATCCACCATAAACTACACCATCCAGCATAACCTACACCATCCACCATAACCTACACCATCCACCATAAACTACACCATTCACCATAACCTACACCATCCACCATAAACTACACCATCCACCATAAACTACACCATTCACCATAACCTACACCATCCACCATAACCTACACCATCCACCATAAACTACACCATTCAGCATAACCTACACCATCCACCATAAACTACACCATCCACCATAAACTACACCATCCAGCATAACCTACACCATCCACCATAACCTACACCATCCACCATAAACTACACCATCCAGCATAACCTACACCATCCACCATAACCTACACCATCCACCATAAACTACACCATTCAGCATAACCTACACCATCCACCATAAACTACACCATCCACCATAAACTACACCATTCACCATAACCTACACCATCCACCATAAACTACACCATCCACCATAAACTACACCATTCACCATAACCTACACCATCCACCATAAACTACACCATTCACCATAACCTACACCATCCACCATAAACTACACCATTCACCATAAACTACACCATCCACCATAACCTACACCATCCACCATAAACTACACCATCCACCATAACCTACACCATCCACCATAAACTACACCATTCACCATAAAATACACCATTCACCATAAACTACACCATCCACCATAAACTACACCATTCACCATAAACTACACCATTCACCATAAACTACACCATCCACCATAAACTACACCATTCACCATAAACTACACCATCCACCATAAACTACACCATCCACCATAACCTACACCATCCACCATAATGTACACCATTCACCATAACCTACACCATCCACCATAACCTACACCATCCACCATAAACTACACCATTCACCATAAAATACACCATTCACCATAAACTACACCATCCACCATAAACTACACCATTCACCATAAACTACACCATTCACCATAAACTACACCATCCACCATAAACTACACCATTCACCATAAACTACACCATCCACCATAAACTACACCATCCACCATAACCTACACCATCCACCATAATGTACACCATTCACCATAACCTACACCATCCACCATAAAATACACCATTCACCATAATGTACACCATCCACCATAAACTACACCATCCACCATAAAATACACCATTCACCATAAACTACACCATCCACCATAACCTACACCATCCGCCATAAACTACACCATTCAGCATAACCTACACCATCCACCATAAACTAGACCATTCAGCATAACCTACACCATCCACCATAAACTACACCATTCAGCATAACCTACACCATCCACCATAAACTACACCATTCAGCATAACCTACACCATCCACCATAAACTACACCATCCACCATAAACTACACCATTCACCATAACCTACACCATCCACCATAAACTACACCATCCACCATAACCTACACCATCCACCATAACCTACACCATCCAGCATAACCTACACCATCTACCATAACCTACACCATCCACCATAACCTACACCATCCACCATAATGTACACCATCCACCATAAAATACACCATTCACCATAAACTACACCATCCACCATAATGTGCACCATCCACCATAAAATACACCATTCACCATAAACTACACCATCCACCATAACCTACACCATTCACCATAAACTACACCATCCACCATAACCTACACCATCCACCATAATGTACACCATCCACCATAAACTATACCATCCAGCATAACCTACACCATCCAGCATAACCTACACCATCCACCATAAACTACACCATCCACCATAACCTACACCATCCACCATAACCTACACCATCCACCATAAACTACACCATTCAGCATAACCTACACCATCCACCATAAACTACACCATCCACCATAACCTACACCATCCACCATAACCTACACCATCCACCATAAACTACACCATTCAGCATAACCTACACCATCCACCATAAACTACACCATCCACCATAAACTACACCATTCACCATAAACTACACCATTCACCATAACCTACACCATCCACCATAAACTACACCATCCACCATAACCTACACCATCCACCATAAACTACACCATCCACCATAAACTACACCATCCAGCATAACCTACACCATCCACCATAAACTACACCATCCACCATAAACTACACCATTCACCATAAACTACACCATCCACCATAAACTACACCATTCACCATAACCTACACCATTCACCATAACCTACACCATCCACCATAACCTACACCATCCACCATAAAATACACCATTCACCATAAACTACACCATCCACCATAATGTGCACCATCCACCATAAAATACACCATTCACCATAAACTACACCATCCACCATAACCTACACCATCCACCATAATGTACACCATCCACCATAAACTATACCATCCAGCATAACCTACACCATCCAGCATAACCTACACCATTCAGCATAACCTACACCATCCACCATAAACTACACCATTCAGCATAACCTACACCATCCACCATAAACTACACCATCCACCATAAACTACACCATTCACCATAACCTACACCATCCACCATAACCTACACCATCCACCATAATGTACACCATCCACCATAAACTATACCATCCAGCATAACCTACACCATCCAGCATAACCTACACCATCCAGCATAACCTACACCATTCAGCATAACCTACACCATCCACCATAAACTACACCATTCAGCATAACCTACACCATTCAGCATAACCTACACCATCCACCATAAACTACACCATTCAGCATAACCTACACCATCCACCATAAACTACACCATCCACCATAAACTACACCATTCACCATAACCTACACCATCCACCATAAACTACACCATCCACCATAACCTACACCATCCACCATAAACTACACCATCCACCATAACCTACACCATCCACCATAAACTACACCATCCACCATAACCTACACCATCCACCATAATGTACACCATCCACCATAAAATACACCATTCACCATAAACTACACCATCCACCATAATGTGCACCATCCACCATAAAATACACCATTCACCATAAACTACACCATCCACCATAACCTACACCATCCACCATAATGTACACCATCCACCATAAACTACACCATCCACCATAACCTACACCATCCACCATAACCTACACCATCCACCATAAACTACACCATTCAGCATAACCTACACCATCCACCATAAACTACACCATCCACCATAACCTACACCATCCACCATAACCTACACCATCCACCATAAACTACACCATTCAGCATAACCTACACCATCCACCATAAACTACACCATTCACCATAAACTACACCATTCACCATAACCTACACCATCCACCATAACCTACACCATCCACCATAACCTACACCATCCACCATAAACTACACCATCCACCATAAACTACACCATCCACCATAAACTACACCATCCACCATAAACTACACCATTCACCATAACCTACACCATCCACCATAAACTACACCATTCACCATAACCTACACCATTCACCATAACCTACACCATCCACCATAACCTACACCATCCACCATAAACTACACCATCCAGCATAACCTACACCATCCACCATAACCTACACCATCCACCATAAACTACACCATCCACCATAACCTACACCATCCACCATAAACTACACCATCCAGCATAACCTACACCATCCACCATAAACTACACCATCCACCATAAACTACACCATTCACCATAACCTACACCATTCACCATAACCTACACCATTCACCATAACCTACACCATCCACCATAACCTACACCATCCACCATAAACTACACCATCCAGCATAACCTACACCATCCACCATAACCTACACCATCCACCATAAACTACACCATTCAGCATAACCTACACCATCCACCATAAACTACACCATCCACCATAAACTACACCATTCACCATAACCTACACCATCCACCATAACCTACACCATCCACCATAACCTACACCATCCACCATAAACTACACCATTCAGCATAACCTACACCATCCACCATAAACTACACCATCCACCATAAACTACACCATCCAGCATAACCTACACCATCCACCATAACCTACACCATCCACCATAAACTACACCATCCAGCATAACCTACACCATCCACCATAACCTACACCATCCACCATAAACTACACCATTCAGCATAACCTACACCATCCACCATAAACTACACCATCCACCATAAACTACACCATTCACCATAACCTACACCATCCACCATAAACTACACCATCCACCATAAACTACACCATTCACCATAACCTACACCATCCACCATAAACTACACCATTCACCATAACCTACACCATCCACCATAAACTACACCATTCACCATAAACTACACCATCCACCATAACCTACACCATCCACCATAAACTACACCATCCACCATAACCTACACCATCCACCATAAACTACACCATTCACCATAAAATACACCATTCACCATAAACTACACCATCCACCATAAACTACACCATTCACCATAAACTACACCATTCACCATAAACTACACCATCCACCATAAACTACACCATTCACCATAAACTACACCATCCACCATAAACTACACCATCCACCATAACCTACACCATCCACCATAATGTACACCATTCACCATAACCTACACCATCCACCATAAAATACACCATTCACCATAATGTACACCATCCACCATAAACTACACCATCCACCATAAAATACACCATTCACCATAAACTACACCATCCACCATAACCTACACCATCCGCCATAAACTACACCATCCACCATAACCTACACCATCCACCATAACCTACACCATCCACCATAAACTACACCATTCAGCATAACCTACACCATCCACCATAAACTACACCATCCACCATAAACTACACCATCCACCATAACCTACACCATCCACCATAAACTACACCATCCACCATAACCTACACCATCCACCATAAACTACACCATCCACCATAAACTACACCATCCAGCATAACCTACACCATCCACCATAAACTACACCATCCACCATAAACTACACCATTCACCATAACCTACACCATCCACCATAACCTACACCATTCACCATAACCTACACCATCCACCATAACCTACACCATCCACCATAAACTACACCATCCAGCATAACCTACACCATCCACCATAACCTACACCATCCACCATAAACTACACCATCCAGCATAACCTACACCATCCAGCATAACCTACACCATCCACCATAACCTACACCATCCACCATAAACTACACCATCCAGCATAACCTACACCATCCACCATAAACTACACCATCCACCATAACCTACACCATCCACCATAAACTACACCATCCAGCATAACCTACACCATCCACCATAACCTACACCATCCACCATAAACTACACCATTCAGCATAACCTACACCATCCACCATAAACTACACCATCCACCATAAACTACACCATTCACCATAACCTACACCATCCACCATAAAATACACCATTCACCATAAACTACACCATCCACCATAAACTACACCATTCACCATAAACTACACCATTCACCATAAACTACACCATCCACCATAAACTACACCATTCACCATAAACTACACCATCCACCATAAACTACACCATCCACCATAACCTACACCATCCACCATAATGTACACCATTCACCATAACCTACACCATCCACCATAAAATACACCATTCACCATAAACTACACCATCCACCATAACCTACACCATCCGCCATAATGTACACCATTCACCATAAACTACACCATTCACCATAAACTACACCATCCACCATAAAATACACCATCCACCATAACCTACACCATCCGCCATAATGTACACCATTCACCATAAACTACACCATTCACCATAAACTACACCATTCACCATAAACTACACCATCCACCATAACGTACACCATCCACCATAACCTACACCATCCACCATAAACTACACTATTCACCATAATATACACCATTCACCATAAACTACACCATCCACCATAAACTACACCATTCACCATAAACTACACCATCCACCATAAACTACACCATCCACCATAATGTACACCATTCACCATAACCTACACCATCCACCATAAAATACACCATTCACCATAATGTACACCATCCACCATAAACTACACCATCCACCATAAAATACACCATTCACCATAAACTACACCATCCACCATAACCTACACCATCTACCATAAACTACACCATCCACCATAAACTGCACCATCCGCCATAACCTACACCATCCACCATAAACTACACCATCCGCCATAACCTACACCATCCACCATAAACTACACCATCCACCATAATGTACACCATTCACCATAACCTACACCATCCACCATAAAATACACCATTCACCATAATGTACACCATCCACCATAAACTACACCATCCACCATAAACTACACCATAATTATACTGCTCTACAAAGTCAAATCACAACCAGAAGTGTGAAAAGGTGTGTGTGCACATGTGTGTATGTGTGTGTGTGTGTGCGCGTGTGTGTGTATAGATAAGCTCAACATGGACAGCGCATCAGAAACCCTGTTTGTTCGAGACTCTAACGGCCGAGCGAACTCTCTGACCACCGTGCTGGGACAGGAAGTGGACCGTTTCAACGTCCTGCTGCGTGTGTTACGGGTGAGTTTCACTGAAACGCTGTGAACTCGAAGGTGTGTTCAGTGTCACTACAGCAACTGTTTCACACAATGAACCAATCATTTTTATTAACACTCTAAATTAACACACCCATGGCTTTATTAAAAAAGATTTATAATGATAATAACTGTGAATGAATCCATGACTCAGTAAGAATAAGTAAGTCAGTGCTCAGTCTGAACATGACCCAGATCTGTATTTCTCACACACCTGATTCCATCCTGAAATTTCCGAACAGGAATCCCTCCAGACTGAGAGAGAGAATCTCTGACCTACATAAAGATTTGGATATTTGTGTAAACTGAGGTGTGTGTGTGTGTGTGTAGACTTCCCTGTGCACCCTGCAGAAGGCCATAGCTGGTTTGGTGGTGATGTCTGAGGAGATGGAGCGGATTTACAACAGCTTCCTGAACAACCAGGTGCCTGAGCACTGGGCCAGCGCCGCCTACCCGTCCCTGAAGCCTCTGGGCAGCTGGGTCCGAGACCTGGCACTGCGCACCGCCTTCATAGACGTAATACAAAGTTATTTCAAGTTTACATTCCCTTTAAGTCTCTTGTCATCACAAGTTATTTTAAAGCAAAAAAAAAAAGAGGTTACGGACAGAAAGTTGTGCTCAAGGACGAAACGGCTCCAGCGCTCTGAGGGTTTAATAACCTGCAGCCGTCTGCTCTAGTTCACAAGTCAGATCTCTTTCCTGTCCTACATGGGAGATGAAGCAGAAGCAATTGTCGCCTGATAGAGGAAACCTCAGGCTTTATTTCTGATGTCCGTCTGTCCTGATGGAGGTCGTTTTACACACACTGTAGGAACACAGGAGTGTAAAAAACAATCAGGATCGTTAATGTCCCAATGCTTTTAGAAATGATCTACCATACAGACTAATTAATGCTCTTGTCTTGAACACAAACGTCATGGACGCATCAGTGGGTGAATCACGAGTAATGAAAAAATGAAAGGTTTTTGTGTTTTGCTTGAAAATTAGAGCGGAGACTGTGAGGCAGACCTTCTCGTCCAACATCAGTGCCTGACCTCACAAATGCGCTTCTAGAGGAATGGTCAAAAATTCCCATAAACCTTGTGGAAAGCCTTCCCAGAAGAGTCGAAGCTGTTATAGCTACAAAGAGCGGGACAACTCCATATTACCTTCATGTGAATGGAAAGGCAGACGTCCAAAAACTTTTGGCCTGGCTCACAGTCTCCACTCTAATTCATCCTAAAGATGCTCTATAAGGCTGAGGTCAGGACTCTGTGAAGTTCCTCCACACCAAACTCCCTCATCCATGTCTTTATGGACCTTGCTTTGGTCACTGGTTTGCAGTCATGTTGGAAGGGGTCATCCCCAAACTGTTCCCACAAAGAGCATGAAATTGTCCCAAATGTCTTGGTATGAAGCTGAAGCATTAAGAGTTCCTTTCACTGGAACTAAGGGGCCGAGTTGAACCCTTGAAACACGACACCTGAACTCAATGATTTGGAGTCGTGTCCCAATACTTTTGGTAATATAGTGTATTTAATATAAATGCTTGGTGTTTTTCTGATCAATTTAACTGATGTACTCAACTGTGATGAAATGTCCATGTACATTATATGGTCTCATGGTATCCAGCTAAATACTACACACCCGTTCACGTGTTTTTGTGTGTGAAAACAGCTAATGTGTGTTTCTGGAATAAATTCTATCCTATGTGTGTGCAGAGCTGGATAAGCAGAGGTCAGCCCAAGTCTTTCTGGATCTCTGGGTTCTTCTTCCCTCAGGGCTTTCTGACAGGTTGGTACTGTAAAGGTCAAAGGAGTGTGTGTTCTTTCTCTGCAAAACGATTAACTACACGCATTTTACTATCCAACAGGAACGCTGCAGAACCACGCACGGAAGTACAACCTGCCCATCGACGAGCTCAACTTCCGTTTCAACGTGATCCCGGCGTACCGAGACCAGGCCGTCATCAATGAAGCCCTGAAGAACCTCGGACCAGACGCAGAACTCGAAGAGGACAAGAAGGTCAGCTCAGGGTTGGAGTTCAGGAGACGGCCCTAATTCCTTTACTTTTTTACTATACACTAATATGTACTTTTGATTCAAACTGATTCACACTCACACTGATTCATACTTTCCCTGCTTCAAACTGAGACACTGATTCACACTCAAACTGTTTTACACTGACACTGATTCATACCCACCCTGATTCAAACTGACTCACTGATTCACACTCACACTGATTCATACTCACCCTGATTCAAACTGACTCACTGATTCACACTCACACTGATTCATACTCACCCTGATTCAAACTGACTCACTGATTCATACTCACCCTGATTCAAACTGTCTCACTTATTCACACCCACACTGATTCATACTCACCCTGATTCAAACTGACTCACTGATTCACACTGACACTGATTCATACCCACCCTGATTCAAACTGACTCACTGATTCACACTCACACTGATTCATACCCACCCTGATTCAAACTGACTCACTGATTCACACTCACACTGATTCATACTCACCCTGATTCAAACTGACTCACTGATTCATACTCACCCTGATTCAAACTGTCTCACTTATTCACACCCACACTGATTCATACTCACCCTGATTCAAACTGACTCACTGATTCACACTTACACTGATTCATACTCACCCTGATTCACACTCACACTGATTCATACTCACCCTGATTCACACTCACGTTGATTCATACTCACCCTGATTCATACTGACTCAAACTGATTCATACTCATACCCTGATGGCCCTAATGCCTTTACTTTATTACTATACACTAATATGTACTTTTACAAATATTTTTAAAAATACATTTATGTTGATATTATGCTGACTTGGAAGTCAATTGCTAATCATAAAAATACTATTATTTTAATATCTAACACAAGATGGCTTTCGTATGTGTGTGTGTGTGTGTGCAGCTCCCCAGCATTGAGGATGGCGTGTTAGTGCACGGGATGTACATGGACTCGAGTCGCTGGGACGACGTGAACATGGTGATGGAGGATGCGCTGCCGCAGGTGATGAACCCCACGCTACCTGTGGTGCAGTTTGAGCCTCAGAAGAACTACGTACCTGATCCATCACTGTACCACGCACCGCTGTATAAAACCTCAGCCAGAGCAGGAACTCTGTCCACTACAGGTAACATCACTGTACTGTCCATCTCCTCAGATTACAGAATTATTATACTAGATATATTCATCAGTATGTAGAAGTATTCAGACTCTCAGATAGAGTTTCCCAGCAGCTCAGTTCAGATCATTACTGATCACTTCAGTATCTTCAAATCCTCAGGAATTTCTCACAGTGTTCTTTGTGTGAATGAGATGGAGGACGATATACATCCTCTAGATCAGGAGTTCCTCATCCTTTACACCTAGTGACCCTTTAAATGTAAAAAATATTCAAATATTATGCTTATTTTATGTATACAGTAATATTTGTTCTATTTATTAGTCATAGAGATTTATGCCTGAAAATTCCTGAATGGCACTCACACTGATTCAGACCGAATCACACTGATTTATATTGACTCAAACTGATTTACACTTAAACTGATTTAAAGTGACTCACTGATTCACACTGACCCTGATTCAAACTGACTCACTGATTCACACTCACCCTGATTCATACTAACTCACTGATTCATACTCACCCTAATTCATACTGACTCAAACTGATTCACACTCACACTGATTCAAAGTGACTCACTGATTCACACTCACCCTGATTCAAACTGACTCACTGATTCACACTCACCCTGATTCATAGTGACTCAAACTGATTCATACTCACACTGATTCACACTCACACTGATTCATACTCACCCTGATTCAAACTGACTCTCTGATTCACACTCATGCAAATTTAACTGACTCACACTGACTTGTTTTTAAGGGTATTCAGGTCCGGAGTAAATTCATATAACAAGCTAATCCATTGTAAGGATTCAATAAAACAACATTGTTATTTGTTATTTCCATCACTGTAATAAAAAAATCATGGACCCCAATTAGAGAACCACTGATCTAGAGAAACCTAAATCAAATCTTAACCGTTAGAACTGGAATTTTATTTGTTTCATTTATTTATCATTGCTGCCAGGTGCAAGGTGATGTAGCATAAAAGTCCATTTTTTAAGGAAACACCAGTTAGATTAATCAATAAAATGGATGATTTGTAAGAAATTAAATCAAACTATGAACTACATCATCACATATACCATAAATGAACAGTTATACGGAACATACACCGACCAGGCATAACATTATGACCACCCCCCACATGCATCAGTGAGCCTTGGCCGCCCATGACCCTGTCACTGGTTCACCACTGTTCCTTCCTTGGACCACTTTTGATAGATACTGACCACTGCAGACCGGGAACACCCCACAAGAGCTGCAGTTTTGGAGATGCTCTGATCCAGTGGTCTAGCCATCACAGTTTGGCCCTTTGTCAAACTCGCTCAAATCCTTACGCTTGTCCATTTTTCCTGCTTCTAACACATCAACTTTGAGGACAAAACGTTGACTTTCTGCCTAATATATCCCACCCACTAACAGGTGCCATGATGAGGAGATCATCAGTCTTATTCACGGCACCTCTCAGTGGTCATAATGTTATGCCTGATCGTTGTATGTAAAGTTTATACATGAGCTACGTTAAGGCTTGACCGCTGCCTTGTTTTGTTTTTTTTTCCTTTCTTTCAGGACACTCCACTAACTTTGTGGTGACCGTTCTGCTGCCGTCCAGCAAGCCCAGCGATTACTGGATCTCCAAAGCCTCAGCGCTGCTGTGCCAACTCAACGAGTGAGCGACACGTGCACACTCCCCTTCCCTCTCCCATAGTCACTCTCCTCTCAACGGCAAACATGCAATGAACTGTATATAAGTGAAAATTCATGTTCTCAGTAAAACACGTCATTTCAGCACTCACGCAAATCTTTGACATCTTTATTTATAGGTTCTGTTTTTCCAAATCTATATACTGTATATATATTGTAATAAAATGGCTGTTAGTTCATGGAGTTGGCACAAAACCTGTACACGTTAGAAAGAGATCCCGGACGGAAAAAGAAACACAAAGGACATACGACACAACCACAGCGCTGTTATTTTATACGTATACAGAAGTACATTTCACATTAAAAAAGAGCAGATCAGAATCTATTCACGTCGCGGTGTAAGGTCGCTGCTTATCCACGGCGGTGAGACGTGCACACCGAAGCGGTGGGAAAGGAAAGAAAAGACGTGACCAACACGATATACTATGAACTACAAAAACGAGAGAGCTCAGGTGGGGACTGGTGATTTTCCCTTTTCTCATTTATTAGGTAATTAATAGCCAAGTGACTCTGGTGTGTCTGATATGGATAATAATAATAATAAAAAACATTTACGTATTCATGAGAGCTCCAGGGATGATCTCACATCCGTCAGAATGATTTAAGACTCAATTTGTCGTGGTAAAGAAATATATATAATGAGCTACACTTTTCGAGCACAGATAGATCAGAGGGACAAAAGATATAGCATTAGTTCAGCAAGAAATGCCGTTTGTATATCTTGGACTCGAAAAGAAAGTCTAGGATGGAAAAGCCGATAAATCAAATGGAATAGAGTGATATAAGAACAAGCACACAAATAAACATCTAATAGAATCGCGTTTTTTCAGTAGATGCTAGACGGAAAGTCTTAGTTAATTCGTTCAACCCCCTCGCTCATCACCCGTGTATAGAATATCTCTTCAGTCTTGACAGTGGAAAGTGGGAATGGTCAATTTTTCTGGAATGTTCCTCGTCGCGGAGAATATTTCTAGTGGCCTGGTGCTCGAGATCGTAATGGTCATGCTGGAGTAAGGCATAACAGTGAGTCTGCTACACGAGCTGTAGCCTATGATAAAGAGTTCATTAATGAAAATAAATCGAAAAGGAACCCGTAACTTTTCCACGACAAAGCTTTCGGGAGATCCGTTAGTAGATGTTTATATTTACACAGAAGCAACAACAACAACAACAAAAAAGAAGATATGGCAGGTAATTTAGTAAAAGCACAGTGTTAATGTGACACTCATTAAATACCTAGCGCTACACGAGTGCTGCAGAGAGCCTAGAGTGAACGTCCACTAGAAACTCGGACAGGGTCAGGGCTTTGAGAAGAAAATAAAGGGGTTAAAATACACTCCGAATACCTTTTTATATCCAGCGTTATACAGATTTGTCAAAAACAACCGAATACTTTTTAATATACATTAATATTGACACACTGATTCACTCCCGGATGAACTCGAACTGACTCACACCGATTCACACCTACCATGATTCAAACCGATTCACTGATTCACACTCACCCTGACTCAGACTAACTCACTGATTCACATTCACACAAATGCAGACCGACTCACACCGATTCATACTCATATCAGTTTAATACACTCAATGATTCATGCAGATTCACACACACACACTGACTCAAACTGATTCACACCTACCATGATTTGAACTGATTCACTGATTCACACTTACTCAGTCTAATTCACACACCGATTCATACTGACTCACTGATTCACATTCACACTAATTCAAACTGACTCACACTGATTCATACTCATATCAGTTTAATACACTCAATGATTCATACAGATTCACACACACACTGACTCAAACTGATTCACACCTACCATGATTTGAACTGATTCACTGATTCACACTTACTCAGTCTAATTCACACACCGATTCATACTGACTCACTGATTCACATTCACACTAATTCAAACTGACTCACACTGATTCATACTCATATCAGTTTAATACACTCAATGATTCATACAGATTCACACACACACTGACTCAAACTGATTCACACCTACACTGATTTAAACTGACTCACACTGATTCATACTCAGACCAGTTCAATACACTCAGTGATGCCTACTGATTCACACCTTCCATGATTCAAACTGATTCACACTCACCTTGACTCAAACTAACTCAGTCTGATTCACACACCAATTCATACTACCTCACTGATTCTCACTCACACTAATTCAAGCTGACTCGCACTGATTCATACTCAGACCGGTTCAATACACTCGCCGATTCATACTGATTCACACCTACCATGAGTCAAACCGATTCACTGACTTACACTCACCCTGACTCAGACTAACTCATTCTGATTCAGACACACACTGGTTCATACTAACTCACTGATTCACACTTACACTGATTTAAACTGACTCACACTGATTCATACTCAGACCAGTTCAATACACTCAGTGATGCCTACTGATTCACACCTTCCATGATTCAAACTGATTCACACTCACCTTGACTCAAACTAACTCAGTCTGATTCACACACCAATTCATACTACCTCACTGATTCTCACTCACACTAATTCAAGCTGACTCGCACTGATTCATACTCAGTCCAGTTCAATACACTCACTGATGCCTACTGATTCGCACACACACTGACACAAACTGATTCACACCTACGATGATTTAAACTGACTCACAATTTAAATTATACAGTTATACACATTATATACTCGCACCAATTCATACGAACTCACTGATTCAAACTGACTCGCACTGATTCAAACTGACTCACACTGATTCATACTCAACCCATTCAAACACACTGATTCACACTCACACTAGTTCAAATTGACTCAGGCTGATTCATACTCTGATCAGTTCCAGTTCACTCACACACACACACCAAATTAAACTGAATCACTCTGATTCACTTGCTCACTCACTCATTCTGACTCACACACACACACCAAATTAAACTGAATCACTCTGATTCACTTCTGACTCACACACACACACCAAATTAAACTGAATCACTCTGATTCACTTGCTCACTCACTCATTCTGACTCACACACACACACCAAATTAAACTGAATCACTCTGATTCACTTGCTCACTCACTCATTCTGACTCACACACACACCAAATTAAACTGAATCACTCTGATTCACTTGCTCACTCACTCATTCTGACTCACACAGGCTATGGCAGAGATCTGCTTACTGTTCAATATCTATAATGGTTTGATTTGATTCATTATACCTCATTACATCTGATATCAATTTCAACAGAATTTATACAAAAACCTTTTTTCCCGGCGACTCGGAGTGAATCCCAGTGACTCGTATTGCATTTCTATAAACGGTAACAGTTTGTTTTCTTAAACCTTTGACTAGAAATACAATGGTGACAACAACAGATCAACATGTTACTCAGACGAAATCTGACTCACAACGTACTCTGAATTTCACACGCGGGCAGTGGTCAGTTTTTTTCTCATTTCAGTGTGTAAGATAAAAGCGGGCCGATTATGTGAAGTCTTTGGAGACGGCCTCGATGAAGTTGGGCGCCGACATGAGGATGGCGAAGGTGCACACGATGGAGAAGAGCGAGAAGGCGACGAGGCAGAGGCGATCCACGACGGCCGCCGCGAACTTCCACTCGCTTCGCACCGCCTCGGCGTCGTCCTGCGCCCGGAAACGCTGTGCCAAGTATGACACCTCCACCAGGAGCCTCTGCAGCTCTCGCTGCTCGCCCGATAGCGCCGAGGCTGCCTCGCGATGCCCGCCGCCGCAGGAAACTCCGCATGACACGCCCGAGTCGCTGCTATTGGGACAGCACGTGCTGTCTGGCGAGTGGAAGCCAAAGTAGAGGTTGGTGTGGCCGTTGGTGCCCATCTGACCGGGCACACTGCCCATCTGCAGGCTGCTGGTACTGGCGCTGGAGTAGCTGTAGGCGGACTTACGCTCATCACCTGGCTTCTTCATGCGCAGGAACCAAGCGCACCACTGGAGCAGGATCACTCGCACCTGAGCAAGAGGAGGAAGGTATACTGGGAGGATTAGTGTGTGTTTAGTGCTGTGTACTGGGAGGATTAGTGTGTGTTTAGTGCTGTGTACTGGGAGGATTAGTGTGTGTTTAGTGCTGTGTACTGGGAGGATTAGTGTGTGTTTAGTGCTGTGTACTGGGAGGATTAGTGTGTGTTTAGTGCTGTGTACTGGGAGGATTAGTGTGTGTTTAGTGCTGCTTTAAGTCTTCTTGCCCTCACCCATTTTGGCATTTTGCCCCCGTGGGGATCGTGATGGTGGAACTGCAGGACGAGGACGGTGACGACGACGGACAAGCCCACGATCATCATCGTACTCGCAAAGTACTGAGCTGCAACACAGTCAGAACACTGCTGTTAAAAAATAGAAAATAAATTGATCTTTGAGGTACCCTAAAAAACCTAGGACATATTACATATGTAATAACTAGGTAATTAAAGGTGTAATAATATGAGACGGTGAAGATGTTTACGTTAATTGAATTTTAATCGATATATAATTAAAAATTTGAATCTTTAAAAGATAAACTCTTCCTCATTAATGATCTGTTTAGTTAAATGACAGGCTTTATGAGTGTTAATAAGTGATTAATAATAGGTAATAAGCCGTGCCTATGAGGGGGACGGAGTCGGAGGTGGCGGGCATGATCTCCGCCACCAGCAGCATGAAGACGGTGAGTGACAGAAGCACGGTGATGCCTGACGAAGGAAAAAACACAGGAAGAGGAAATCAGTTCATTATGTTTAATATAACATTGTATTATATACGACCTTTACAATTTCCTGATCACAGGGCTTTCTTCAGAGCAGCTCCAGAGAAGCTTCACCTTCCATATCCATTGATTTCTGCATAGCGGGTCAGCTTCACTGTTGTTTATGTTCAGGTCAGCCTGCGTGTGTGTGTGTGTGTGTGTTACCCAGTGAGATCTTCTCTCCAGAGTCAGCAGGCAGCAGGAAGACCAGCAGCGCCAGGCCTGAGATGAGGACGCAGGGAATGAGCAGGTTGAGTCCGTAGTACAGCGTCCGTCTCCTGATGGTCACCGTGTAGGTCACGTCCGGGTACGGCTCTTTACAACACTCATAATACAGCTCGTTCCTCTTCCCTGGAACCCCTACACACACACACGGTAATATCTTTTATAGTTGTTGTATAACACTTCATTACATTTAACCAATACTGAAAGAGGGAGCTGGAAGATTTATAACCCCCACCCCCACACACATACACTCACACACACACACACTCACACACACTCTCATAATGCTCAGTGTAAAAAACAATAATCATTTCAGCTCTATCCACTAACCTCAGTGTCCTCATAAATCTACTCTTCTTCCCAATAATTATTTTAATACTCCACAGTCTGGTGATTTTATTTCTGACTATCTAATGAGCTTCATACATGAATCTTTCTAAAAAATTAATTAATTAAATACATAAATAAATCAAGGCCACGTAATCATGTTCTTCGCTAGGAGTTTGTCGGAAATGACTATTTTGCCGGCTTCAGCGGAAAAAGCCCCGAAGGGAATAAGAGATAATAAGACTGTGAGTGAATACAGTGACCCGCTGCTTTGGAGTGGAACTGTATAATTTAACGTCAGCTGGGAAATTTTTTTTTATATAAAATCAAACATGGCTACTGATGCGAAATGACTTTCTGATGGGAATCTGCTGACTGCAGCACGTCCCGGGGGGAGTCAGTTCCCTTTAGTTTCAGAGATCTAGTTAGTGTGAGTGAGGCATAATGCTGTTTACTTATTATCGCCACCCCACACACACACACACACACACACACAGACACACACACGCTGCCCATGTTTGAAACTTTCCAGCCTCAGCTTTCAGACTGAAGACAGAGGAAAGAAAAAGCATGATACTGATCTGCATATGTTGACTCTCTCTAATTAGAGCCCCTCTTATGTAAAATTCATCAGTTTCCGTGAGCGCACCACTTCCTGAAATCCGAAATTAAAAATGCAGAGCCAATTTCAGGAGCGCGTTTGTTCAACGAAACTCATTTAGGAGCATTCCCTCCTGCCTTTTGTGTGCTCCATTATACATGCAGACCTGCTGCGTGTCCTCGATCGGAGCCGAGTCTCAATTTTCGGGAATATCTGTAGCGTAGCTTCGAGCGGATGAGCTCAGTCAGAAACCATCACATCAACAACCTCCGTCAAAAGAAAACTCCTTTCAGTACCTCGGAAAACCTCAGTGACGTCACATCGACACGGCTGATCGCCGCTAGCTTCATCGAAAACAGTTTCGCGCTCCTGAGGTCATGCAGCATTAGCACAACCTCACACTACATTACTCATTCACATGAGCTCCCCCTTGTGGTCAAACATGGTGTAACATGCTAACTCCATCCTATGCTTACGTCTCTCTGCTCATTATTGGAGTATTACACCAATCAGGCATAACATTATGACTGCCTGCCTAATATTGTGTCGGTTCCCCTTTTTGCTGCGAAAACAGCCCTGACCCGTCGAGGCATGGACTCCACTATACTTTTGACCACTGCAGACCGGGAACACACCACAAGAGCTGCAAGAGTTTTGGAGATGCTCTGATCCAGTCGTCCCTTTTCGCTCAAATCCTTACGCTTGTCCACTTTTCCTGCTTCTAACACATCAACTTTGAGGACAAAATGTTGATTCGCTGCCTGATGTATCCCACCCACTAACAGGTGCCATGATGAGGAGATCATCATCAGTCTTATTCACTTCACCTCTCACTGGTCATAATGTTACGCCTGATTATTGCTGTGTTGAGGTTATTCTTTAAGACTGAATGTGAATATGGTTTAATTTATAGATATCATTATTCTACTGTAAGCCTCAATGGGGAACTGTACCGAATGATTAAGGAGGAATCGTTTTAACTGGTTTGAACATCCTGATTGCTGGTTAAATGTTTTGGGAGAGAGATAGAAGAGAAAGATAGAGATAGAGATAGAGAAAGAAGTATAGGAAGCTTTCCCTCTTTTCACCACTTGATTGAAGCAATAAATTCGATTTAAAAGCAGCAATTAAAGCAGAACTCGAGGGTGTGTGTGTGTGTGTGTGTGTGTGTGTGTGTGTGTGAGCTACGTAACCACGGAGACCCAAAAAAGTTAAACTATAATACTTATTTAATCATAGTTCATTTGTCAGTCATTTCCAGTTCCTCGAGGTCTGACCCTGACCGATCTGGTGCTGTGACCAAACACAGCAGAGGGGTCAGTTTGTCCATGTGGGCGCCAGGACATGAGCAGAAAGCATTACAGTTCCATCTGTTAGACTGTATGGAGAGAGAGAGAGAGAGAGATAGGAAAGAGTGATATAGACAGGAGAGAGTGATAGACAGGAGAGAACGAGGAGGGAGAGAGATAGACAGAAGACAGATAGCCTGGAGGGAGACAGACAGGTAGGAGAGAGGTAGACAGGAGGGAGAGAGATAGATTGAAGGGAGAGAGACAGACAGAAAAGAGACAGACAGGAGGAAGAGAGATAGACAGGAGAGAGACAGACATGAGGGAGAGAGATAGACAGGAGGGTGAGAGACAGACATGAGGGAGAGAGATAAACAGGAGGGAGAGGGATAAACAGGAGAGAGACAGACAGGGGGAGAGAGATAGACAGGAGAGAGACAAACAGGAGGGAGACAGACAGGAGGGGGAAAGATAGACAGGAAAGAGGGAGACAGACAGAAGGGGAAGAGAGACAGGAGGGAGACAGACAGGAAGGAGAGCGATAGGAGAGAGAGACAGATAGGAAGGAGAGAGATAGAAAGGAGAGAGCTAGGAGAGAGTCAGACAGGAAGGGGGGAGAGAGACAGGAGAGAGACAGACAGGGGAGAGAGAGACAGGAGACAGACAGACAGGAGGGAGAGATACTTCTTTACATGTAATATTTCTGCCTCTGCA